>NC_037684.1:14337635-14360234 GCF_003255815.1 Theropithecus gelada
GCTCACTGCAAGCTCCGCCTCCCGGGTTCACGCCATTCTCCTGCCTCAGCCTCCCGAGTAGCTGGGACTACAGGCGCCCACAACCGCGCCCGGCTAATTTTTTGTATTTTTAGTAGAGACGGGGTTTCACCGTGGTCTCGATCTCCTGACCTTGTGATCCGCCCGCCTCGGCCTCCCAAAGTGCTGGGATTACAGGCGTGAGCCACCGCGCCCGGCCAGTTTATGTGAATTTTCTAATTTGCATTCCCTGAGCTCTTATTATGCAGTCAGGGTGGGCAGACTGGGAAAGTGTCGTGTGAAGTAACATCAGAATTAACATGGCAACATGCCAAAACCGCAGCTCTACAAAAAAATACAAAAATTAGCTGGGTGTGGGCCGGGCGCGGTGGCTCAAGCCTGTAATCCCAGCACTTTGGGAGGCCGAGGCGGGCGGATCACGAGGTCAGGAGATCGAGACCATCCTGGCTAACATGGTGAAACCCCATCTCTACTAAAAATACAAAAAAACTAGCCGGGCGTGGTGGCGGGCGCCTGTAGTCCCAGCTACTCGGAGGCTGAGGCAGGAGAATGGCGTGAACCTGGGAGGCGGAGCTTGCAGTGAGCCGAGATCGCGCCACTGCACTCTAGCCTGGGTGACACAGCGCGAGACTCCGTCTCAAAAAAAAAAAAAAAAAAAAATTAGCTGGGTGTGGTGGTGTGCACCTGTGGTCCCAGCTACTCAGGAGGCTGAGGCAGCAAGATCACTTGAGCCCAGGAGGTGGAGGCTGCAGTTAACAGAGATTGCAGCACTGCACTCCACCCTGGGTGACAGAGCCGGACCCTATCTCCGAAGAAAAAAAAGACTTAACAACACTAAAATTTGGAATATGGTTTAGTAATGAGACCTTACAAGACCTCAATTTCATTATCTACAAAATGGGGAGTGTCCTCTCCCCTCCCTTTCTCCCAGGAGGGAAATAAGAGCTTGAAAGAATGAGGACCCAAAGCTGGCTTGAGATTGGTTGTCTCAAGCACATTCTTTTTTCTCTCATCATTCTCTGCAAAAGGCAAACAAGAATGAAATGATAACAGGCACATCCACTGAAGCAAAACAGGTCACTGGAAGAAGATAATATACTGAAGGACAAATAAAAGTCAGCTGTAGCTGTGTCTAGAATGGGTAGCTGAAAATATGTGGGAGGGAGAGAAGGCATGTCCTTTTTTATAAAAGATCTTTTTTTTTTTTAAGACGGGGTCTCATTCTGTCACCCAGGCTGGCGTCTGGTGGCACAATTGCGCCTCACTGCAGCCTCAACTTTCTGGGCTCAAGCAATCCTCCCACCTCAGCCTCCCGCACCACCATGCCTGGCTAATTTTTTTATATAGATAGGGTCTCACTATGTTGCCCCGGCTGGTCTTAAAACTCCTGGACTCAAGCCATCCTTCTGCCTTGGCCTCCCAAAGTGCTGGGATTATGAGCATGAGCCACAGTGCCTGGCCATAGAAAGGCTTTAAAAATATTAGCAATGTGAAACATGCACACTTGTGTGGTTTTAGTATCTTCTTTGCCATTCTGGCTGCCTGTAAAAGATGGGTACTCCGTAAGATATGGAAGCAAGCTTTTGAAAAGGTACTTTAAGATACAGTATAAAATGATAAGCTGGGCGCGGTGGCTCACACCTGTAATCCCAGCACTTTGGGAGGCCGACTTGGGCAGATCACTTGAGATTAGGAGTTCGAGACCAGCCTGGCCAATATGGCAAAATCCCATCTCTACTACAAATACAAAAATTAGTCGGGCATGGTGGCACGCACCTATAATCCTAGCTACTCAGGAGGCTGAGTCAGGAGAATCACTGGAACCCAGGAGGAGGAAGTTGCAGGGAGCTGAGATTGTGCCACTGTGCTCCAGCCTGCACGACAGAGTCTCAAAAGAATAAAAATGAAAATAAAAAATAAAATGATGATGCCGAGACAAAATTGTTTAGCTTATGTTAAATGAAGGCACCAGCTCACAAAATTTACTTACAACAACTGGATATACAAGACAATGTGTGCATATGGATCAGACTGGAGGAAGAGTACTTGGCAAACAAAAACAGCTTACTTATTAGGATGATAGAACTGCCTTGCCCAGTGCCTGGAATCAAACACATGTTTACCAAATATGTGTTGATAATAAAAATAAAAATAAAATAATAAAAATGAGAAAATCTGATATGCCATATAACTGTGAATACTGGTCTCTGTTAGCCAATCATTCAGAGATAATACCACCCCTTTTTGACATAATTTTGTTGTTTTACTTCTTTTTTTCCCCTTTACTTCATGCAATACTATTTCCAAAGAAATTGGTGTCATCAGAAAAGTCTGCAGAGTCTATGAATATGGGGCTTAGTACACAGAACTGGATAAAGGTCACTCATGCATTTCTGATATCTAAAGCCAGGAGAAGCATTTGCAGATAGGCATGAGACCGGCTGTTTATTCATTAGTTGGCTGACTGTCCTTGGGAAAAACAAGCCCTTAGGATCTCAGACAGATCTGTGACTGGGTTTAGGCCTTTAAATATTTTAATATGAAATGTCAAGATCAAACACACTGGGTCAACGAAGACAGATGAGCTCTTCAAAGAGTTAATATTTGAAAACTTTTATTTTCTCAAATGAGCACCAACACAGATTGGAAATATGACAGAAACAATGCACTTTTCTCTAATACTGAATCACTATGTACAAATACGGGAAAAGGTGAAGACAAATTATTTGAAAACAATTACCTTTGTTATAGAAGCATAGTGACCTGAAAAATGCCACCAAAGAAAATAAAAACCCAAACCCAACAAACACAGTTTGTAAACACAAGCATAAATAGACAGATTCTGTATTGGAAGATAGTCTCTGCAGGTTGGGAAAGGGACCGACTCCCACTGTCACCAAAATGTTATACAAAAACATATGGGCAGATAGAATTTGGTAACATGAGAATAGCTTTCAGTTTCTTCTTGGCTTTACCTTTTACTGCCAGTAGATTTCATAACTATTTTAATTTAAAAAAATTAAATATCTCTTTCCTCTATCTAGACAACTAGTATATTTTCTCATTTGAGGCAGATTCCTTTAAAATATGTAAGTTGATTGTGTTCAAGATTTGATTTCTCAGTCTCTTTCTGAACCTGAGGCAATCTGACCTTAAAAAAAAAAAAGCTGTTTATCACTAAGATATGTGTATTATTTTATTAATGTTCTTTTAATCCAAACCAGTTAATGTTTAACATGATGTGGCTTCTAAAACAGCTGGAGCCCTGTGATACGTGATTAATACACTCTCATCTCAGTTAGAAGCACAGATTTGACTGTGCTCCATCATCACAAACAACAGATCTCCTTTACAGTCTGTAAAAGCTGAGCACACAGAGCAAGAAAAAGGAGCAAACCTGCAACAGCTCCATGCTCAGGAAAACAAAAAATCCTCGTGGGTTCTGCTGTTGGTCCACTCAAAAACAGAAACAACCAGAGAAAAAGAGAAGAAAAACTGTATGCGCCCAAAGTGTAAACTGTAGTTACAGTGTCCCCACTCGAGAAAACAGGAGGCACAATTGAAAGTGCTTTTTACACACGCGCGCGCGCACACACGCACAACCAAAAACGTGATTCTGATTTGTTGGAAATTCTTCCAACAGGAAGAATCACTGTAAGTTGTTACTACTAAATTAACTTGGTTTTATTTATTTTCTTTTCTAGTCAATACTGATGCAAGAAAATATTTCAATTCTCAACCTGATTAATGTACTGCAGAGTCTGTTCCACTGGGGAAAAAATGCAGAGAGGCATTGCTTTAAAGCCTTGATCCAGATTAAAGTGATAGAGACCTTAAAAAAAATAAAAATAAAAAATAAAAAACCGAAAACGTGTATTGGTGATCACTGTTTCCCTTAAAATATACTTCATGAAATGCAAAGGAAACCATAAAATTTAAAATGAAAATAAAAAGTGCTCTCAGGGGATCTGAGAAAACAGCACCAAATATATTATTTAAAAAATTAAATATTATTTACAAAAGTATATTTTACAAGCAACTGTTTCTTTTATATATATCCACTTGAAAATCTCTTTCTAAAGGGTCATCTCTTTTGCACACACTGATCCACCAGTAAAAATGCACTCTAGCCTATCCTCGTGAACTCAGGAAGAACACTCAGTCAGGTCCAGCTGACAGCTTGTGGGTATCGAGTTTGGCTGTATTTGATTCATGTCAAATCAATCCATCAGCAGCCTGAGACTAATGTCCCGGGTCCCGAGGGGTCTGGGTCTACTCCAGGGTGGCCAAGGTCGTATGACCTAGGGTGGCACAGGGGAGATGGAGCTAGAGAGTCTGCTGGCTGGACTTCAGTTCCAAACGAAGGCAGCTGCTGGCTGAGGTATAGAACTTCATGCTTTTCCCTTTCTCAAGTCTCCTTACTCCGTCTCCACTCCCCACACCCCGCCCCCAGACTTCACCAACAAACTCCAATTCCCCCAACCCACCTGGGGTGAATGAATGAGGTCTTTGGTTACGCTCTAAGTCAATAATTTGGTGAGGAAATTAAAGAATGAACTGACTGAGGCCATGAGTTAATTTAGCATCTCCATAGCTCAGCTGTGGCCTCTCCAAGGCTGCTCAATGTTAGATAGACAACCCATGAACAGAGCGAATGTTGTAAGAAGCACTTTTGGTTTCACTGACACAAAGGGAAAGCCTAATGAGTTTTTTTCCCCTGTAGTTACGGAAAAACCAACACTCTACTCAGCTCTCTCACAGCAAGTATGGCGCCTTGCACCCACTGGAGGCTCACTGGATAGTCATCGAAAAAAAAAAAAAACACTCAGAACCAGGGTCTGACTGGAGCCTGCTCTGATCCATGCAACAGTCAAAGGCCTCATCCCCAAGGAAGAACAGTGGCACATCGGTCTTCTTCTCTGCCCCCCTGGAAACTTGAGGGCACCCCATGTCTAGCTGATGTCACCACATTCCATTTTCAGTTTGAAAGACAAAACACCTACCCCATGGTTAACCCCCATTTTCTTCCTATGGGAAAGACTATCAATAAATAGCCAGGACAATCCCTGAGGAAAGGGTCTAAGGAAAATCCATGAAGGAAGACTTTCCCTGAGGAGGGGAAGGGAGAGAGGGGAAATCCATGGCTTCTGTGCCGGGAAGCCGGCTTAGGAATGTGAAAGTTGAAAAACGATTTCATTGAGAACTTGGGCCTGTGAGCCAGAGAAACTGTTCTTCTGGGAGCAGAAATTCAATATTTCTTCTGAACCTCAGTCTACCTTGCAGTAAAGTGGGAAGAACAAGTTGACCTCCCAGGGCTGTGAAAGCACTGGAAAGATCTGGACAGAAGCCTTGGGGAACAAAAGTCAATTTCTAAGAATCCATTTGTCTTACAGGGGCTCTCTCCTGAGAATCCTGGAGCTATCCTGGTTTCTGTCAGTCCTGCCACCTGCCCCTGGCAGGGCAAGCCCACACCTGTCTTGGGGCTCCCATTCCACCATCAGTGCATGGAGACACACAAAAAACCATTTCCACCAAGGACGCGCTCCGAACAGAAATTGGTTCTGCTGCAGATGTGATTCTGAAAAGCTCCTGGGCTGTGGGCTGCTTTCATCTCAGTTCATCGCTTTACAGAGTCTCTCCATCAACTCATTCTTTTGTGAGACTTTTAGGGTGAATTTTCCGAGAGGGTCGGCCTACTTGGAGAAGGAGATGCTGAGAATTACCTAACACGCACAATAATATATTCAGTCTAGGAAATGAAACGAACCTAGTTAAGTGAGTTTCAGTCATATACTGTGGACTGGCTGAATTGCTGTAGAACAGACTTCACAGTGTTGATTAAATGTAACAAACTCCTCTTTCTCTTATGGGCCTTACAGGGATGCTCTCCACTTTCCTAATCGAAGGATGTTTGGATGTGGGGAAAGGGTAGTATCGGATTTGGGCAGAACTCCTCCCTGCTGCTGGACCACATTGACAGCAGATTTCTCTCCGTGCAAGACATTCAGACCTAAGTGGGGCAATTAGGGGCATGAGGAATCTACCAGCCAGGTTATTACTAAGCTCAGAGCCTGGGGCCCATGCTTTCTACAGTCTACAGTAACAGGACTGGAGAAACACACCCGAACTATGAACAAGAAATTGTCGATCCCACGGAAGCCACTGTAAAACCAAAAAGGAAAGATGGACCAAACCTGAACTGGTTCCAATCTAAACCCCTCCAGGGATTACCCCTACCCAGTCCCCTCCCTCACCACACTCCTCTTATGAGGGGTCAGAAGGAAGGGCAGTAAGAATTGCTAATTGATCCTACTTTTTATTTCTCTGGCTCAATATCTGAGCCATTTCTTCAGAGCTCCCAAACTGCAGCCCCTTTGTGCCCTGCTCTCCTCAATTACTGATTTTACTTGGTTGCTGGTCAAAGCCTTTGGGATATTTGGATGTTAAGCCCATTGCAAATGACAGTCCCCTCACACCTTATCTACGGTGCCTAAAGAGGCAAAGATGATGATTGCCCAGAGACTGAGCGAGGCACCAGAGTCATCGCACCCACCGGGCCACTGCCCAAGTCACTCACTGCTGCCAGAACGCTCCCCCACTCAGCCCAGGAGCACCAGGCCCTCGCCCCGCCGACTAGAATCAGGGCCACATCTTTGTGCTCATTTGCTAACCTGGCACATTTGGTGTCAGGAACAGAAGCTTCTGGTCAGAGAGAATGCAGTCATGAGGTATTTTTTTTTCTCTTTGTCCTTTTAGTCAAGTCAATTATTTCAAGCCTAAGTTATCAGGTCTCCAGGAGCAGCGCAATTTTGTTCCTACCTCCACACCCTTCCACCCCTTCCCCGCGCCAGGACCCTTAAGAGTTTCCCCTTTCCCTCTTCCTCACGCCCCCATGCCACTGCTCTCCTGACAAGAGGCCGTCAGGCAGCTCTCGCACGGGCCCTGGGGCCCTTACCAAGGTGGGCTGCCGCCATGCGGTCAAGGATCTGTTCCTTTTGTTGTTTTGTTTTCAGCCAAAACTAGAACAGAGAGAGAAGCCAGGATCAACTCACAAACAGATACAAAGCAAAGAGACAGAGAGACAGCGATTTAGAGGCCGGTCACCAGAAAGATGGCGTCAGGGTGGGAGGATGCCCCAGATGGCAAGGCCCCTAAATGGATGGAACCAAGTGTCAGTCACTCTCTCACGCTTGGGAAGAATGTTCAGTTGAATGGCGTTCACGTGGACACGGGTTGGGTAGATGCTGTCCAATCAGTCCCAGCCATTGTCCTTGATCATGTGTGCTAGTTCAATGATGTATTTGCCTTCTTTATATTTCTGGCTGCTTTCAAAGGCGTGTTCCTAGGAAATACAGAGGAAGAGAAGAGATACTGAACGACCGAAGACAAGAAAATGATTTTTTTTTTTTTTGAGGCGGAGTCTCACTCTGTCACCCAGGCTGGAGTGCAATGACACAATCTCAGCTCACTGCAACCTCCGCCTCCCAGGTTGGAGCGATTCTCTTGCCTCAGCCTCCCAAGCAGATAGGATAACAGGCACCCGCCACCATGCCTGGCTAATTTTTGTATTTTTAGTAAAGAGGGGGTTTCACCATGTTGGCCAGGCTGGTCTCTAACTCCTGAGGCTCAGGTGATCCACCCACCTTGGCCTCCCTCATACCTGCTGGGATTACAGACATAAGCCACTGCACCCGGCCAAGGAAATGACTTTTGTAGCAGAAAAGCAGAGGTGGATGACAGGTATCAGCATCACCGTGGTCTGGTCCCAGCTTCACCCTGACTCAGTGAGATGATTCCTACCCCTCAAGTGCTTTATGTCCCCCTCGCTTAGCTGCAGAACTGAGGCAACACCAGGACTTTCACAACATTACAACAGAATTTTCCAGGAGCTTCGCTCATTTAAGTCTTTGCAATGTCACCCCCTCAGTAAGGTCTTCCCCAACTACCCTACTTAAAATCCAACTTCCACTCCAGTACTCCCTTTCTGCCTTCTGCCCCAACCCCTGCTTTAGTTTTCTCTGCTGTACTTCTCAATTCTGAACATACATTATAATTTGCATTTCTATTTTGTTTATCCTCTGTCTCCCATGACTACAATATAAACTTCATTCTGTGCATAGACTTTCATATTTAGTTCATGGCTGTAGCCTTAGAAGACTGCCTGGCACATAATAGAATTTCAATACATAATTGCTGAATGAATTAGTACATTTACATATATATATAAATCTTGGTTTCTGGTGCTAACGGAAGTTTGCCCTCTGGAGAGATCCATAAAGTTTCTGTGTCATTCCTGCTAGTTTCTAAGAACACAGGAAAGCCTGGTTCTAATTTTAAATTGTACTTGTTAGGCTTAGAGATGACAGGGAGAGGAACAAAATACTCAAGAGGCCAGACAGGTCTCCTTTTCAATCGGTTTTTCTTGCTGCTTCTATGTCAGATGTGTGGAGACAGGAGCTGTATAAACTCCAGGCCAGAGAACCTGGCAGCCCTCAAGCCCCACCCAACTGCCAGCCCCCCAGAGGGAGAATGTCATACTAACCACCTGGCAGGTGACTTTTCTACACCCACAGCACTGTGGGCTCTCCCAGCGAATAAACCCCCCCGAAAGAAGTCCTGCAGAGGCAGAGGATAAAGGGCTCTTTTGTTTGCAGAGATACACGCGTAAGAACATCTTGGTGTATTCTCCGAAAAACACTGGTCATCTGTGTCTCAGCTCCATATGCACAAGCAGCGGACATCAGCCCTTCCCGGAGCCCCCAGAATTAGTAAGGAATTGAGGTGTACCCTTGGGGGTTCTGGGTCACAGTTGTATCAACTGTGTTTTCTGTTCTAGAGCTCATGGGCTTTGAATTTCAGAACAAGAGCTCAGGCACACCACAGCAGCAATTTCCCTGACACTTCATTATTCCCTGTCTCTGTGCACACACACGCACATATGCGTGTATACGCACGACAGAGAAATGTGTTTTGGGAATAAGGTCCCTTGTTCCACAGTAATGTGTTTGGGCGGGAAGGAGGAGAAAGCAAAACTAAGAAAATGAGTTTCCCATTACAGAAAAAAAAAATTTCGGCTGGGCGTGGTGGCTCACACCCATAATCCTAACCCTTTGAGATGAGGCAGGAAGATTGCTTGAGGCCAGTTTGAGACCAGCCTGGGGTACATGACAAAACCTCATCTCTACCAAAAAAAAAATTCAAAAATCAGCTGGGTGTGATGTCATGCACCTGTAGTCCCAACTACTTGTGAGGCTGAGGCAGGAGGATCATCTGGGCCCAGGAGGTTGAGGCTGCCGTGAGCAAGACTGCACCACTGCACTCCAGCCTGGGGCCTGTCTCAAAAAAATAAAATAAAATAAAATAAAATAGAACTGGGAGATTCACACCTACTTCACAGAGGTAACAATGGGGTGGCTCACGCCTATAATCCCAGAACTTTGGGAGATCAAGGTGGGTGGATCACCTGAGGTCAGGAGTTTGAGACCAGCCTGACCAACATGGTGAACCCACGTGTCTACTAAAAATACAAAAAATTTAGGGCTGGGCGCAGTTGCTCATGCCTGTAATCCCAGCACTTTGAAAGGCCGAGGTGGGTGGATCACGAGGTCAGGAGTTCGAGACCAGCCTGACCAACATGGTGAAACCCCGTCTCTACTAAAAATACAAAAAAATTAGCCAGGCATGGCGGCACATGCCTGTAATCCCAGCTATTCTGGGGGCTGAGGCAGGTCCTGTTTGAACCCGGGAGGTGGAGGTTGCAAGTGAGCCAAGATCACACCATTGCACTCCAGCCTGGGTGACAGAGCGAGACTCCATCTCAAAAAAAAAAAAAAAAAAAAAAAAAAGGAAGGTGCCCTGGGCTTGCACATAGGAGGTGACGGATGCATATTTGGGGTCCTTGCTGTGCTGTGCACATCCCAGTGCTTGTCAGACTGTTTGATCTGTTTTCACGTTGGTTTTCCTCCTGAGCTGCCATCATGACTGTCAGCACTTTGAGGGCAGGCACTGGATCTTGTCAATTTTTTTGGTATTTAGTCAAAGGCTTTTGATAAACCTTTGTCAAAAGCATGAATCGTTTTATCTGAACCTCAAGCATGGAGCAAAACCAACCAACTCAGGCTTGTTGTGTATCTTCAATCCAGCACATCTTCAGGGCAGTAAGACAGCCAAGAGGCTGGGAAACACGGGAAGGGGAGAACTTTTCTGCACTTGATCTTAGCCAAAAGGCCGAGAAGCAATGAAGAACATTTCTGGATAATCACAAGCAGAACTGTGTCTCCCACCCCAGATCACCCAGAGGGGGCCCATGACTGTACAGAGGGAACAGAATGGCCAAGTCCAGCTTCTCCCACAGGAACAACCAAGTCAACCATAGGAAGCTGTGGCTAACCCGTCTTGGCACCACACAACACAAACTGTCTAGGTTTTTTTTTAAATTTTGGGACAGAGTCTCACTCTGTCGCCCAGGCTGGAGTGCAACGGCATGATCTCGGCTCAACGTAACCTCCGCCTCCTGGGTTCAAGCAATTCTCCTGCCTCAGACTCCTGAGTAGCTGGGATTACAGGTACCCACCACCACGCCTGGCTAATTTTTGTATTTTTGGTAGAGATGGAGTTTTACTATATGTTGGCCAGGCCGGTCTCAAACTCCTGACCGCAGGTGATCCACCCACCTTGGACTCCCAAACTGCTGGGGTTACAGGCCTGAGCTATTGTGCCTGGCCCCATTTTTGTTTGTAATCCTGAACATTTCCAGAGAATGGGGAAAATGGAATCTGAAGGCAGTGCTACCAGGTTCCACTGCAGATTCCACCTGGGGCAGTTTTTTGTTTTGTTTTGTTTTTTTAATGATTTCCACAGTTTCAAACTATTTCAATGGAATCATAATTCTGTGCCTGGCATCTATTGCTCACATTATTTTATATGTGTATAAATATATTTTTTTCCCAAAAGATGTTATTTTTAGAGCAGCATTAGGGTCACAGCAAAACTGAGCAGAAAGTACAGAGATTTCCCACATACCCGCTTACCCACCTCCAGATTCCCCCACTATCAAAATCCCACACCAGATTGGAACATTTGTTACAATGGATGAACCTACATTGACATATCATTAGCACTCTGCGGCAGGTTTGACAACTCCTTCAGGCTCCTTCAGAAGCCAGAGGCAGTTCATGAGCCATATGACAGGATAGGGAATTTGAGACATTTTACATGGACTAAATTGCCTTCCCAGAGACAGGAAGACCAACTTTTCGCTATCTTCACAATGACAGGGAGGGCAAGAATAGAAAGAATTATGCAATGCATGGATGTACACATGCAGGCTGAAAAAATCTGCCAATAATAATAATAACAATTTAAGTAAATTTTCACTGACATATGCTCTATGCAAGGTGAAGACGGGCATGATACTATTTAACACTCAAACCAACTCTGTAAGTATGAGGAAACTTAGCATAGAAGCTAAGTAGCTCGTCCAAGGACACACAGACAAATAAGTCATGGAGCCCAAATTTGAACCTCACTCTAGCTGCCTAGATGGTTCTTAACCGCTAGCTAGAGGGATTATAGGGGCAGTGTCTATGGTTATGTGGTGACCCCAGCGCATGTTAGAACAATCAGTCCCTAGTGTTGAAGCAGATCCTGGTCCTTCTCTCCTCTCACTCTGGCAAAGGACTGCTCACTTTTCCTAGGCCCCAAAGGGACCTTAACATTTTTTGCTGAGTTAAACAATGAAAGAATAATTGTCCATTTGGGAGACGTCCAGCCATGACTACATCTGACAGTGGATGTTAATTAAGGCAGTTTTAGATAATGACTTGCTCAGGGCCTGGTACCTAGGTGTTTTAGGAATATTTATTGGGTTCTTGATCAGGCACGGTAGCTCATGCCTATAATTCCAGCATTTTGGGAGGCCAATTTGGGAAGACTACTTGAGCTCAGGAGTTTGAGGCCAGCCTGAGCAACACAGTGAGACCCTGTCTCTATTTATTAAAAAATAAATTTGTTGGCCAGGCACGGTGGCTCACACCTGTAATCCCAGCACTTTGGGAGGCTGAGGCTGGAGCATCACCTGAGGTCAGGAGTTCGAGACCAGCCTGGCCAACATGGTGAAATCCTGTCTCTACTAAAAATACAAAAAATAAGCCAGATGTGGTGGCGCATGCCTGTAATCCCAGCTACTTGGCAGGCTGAGGCAGGAGAATTGCTTGAATCCGGGAGGCGGAGGTTGCAGTGAGCCGAGATCGCGCCACTGCACTCCAGCACTCCAGCCTGGGCAACAGAGTGAAACTGTCTCAAAATAAAATAAAAAATAAAATAAAATAAATTTGTTTAATATTTAAAAAAGAGCATGGGCTCTGTGTCAGAATACTACTACATGGTCACCTCCTTTGAGAATGAAAAATTTAGAAATAAAAAATAAATAACAGAATATTACATGGATTCCTATCCTGGTGTGGCTATTAAATGGCTAGATTGCCTTGGACATATTGTTAACCTCCGTAAGTCTCAGTATCCCTATCCATAAAATAGAGGTGAAGACAGCGCCTAACCTCTAAGGCTGCTGATGTATGGCTGGCATATAGTGAGCTGTCAAGAAAGGTTATATGCCATTACTATTATTATTTATTAAATCGAAAGGGGTGTGTGTCTCAGGGGTAGTTGTGAAGGAATGAATAGGAGGAGAGAAATATATCAACAGAAAGGAAAGAATGAGCGTGGTAGACAGGTGACTATCCTGGTCTAAGACAATCCCACAAGGCCATGGAAAGTCAGTAGAAGAAAGTGTTCTTCTGGCATAGGCTCTTGGCAATTCCCTTCCAGCCCTCTACCAACCAGACTCTTTTATACTTACGTATTTCCAGCCCAGAGTGGTTTTGCAGTTTTCACAGTAAATGTCTGCGACTGCATGCAGTCCTGTTAGCAACACTCGCTCTTCTGCAGGCCCACAGCCCACATTAACTCTATGTTGAGGCACAAAAAGAGAGAGTGGGTAGTCAGTGACATGCATATCAGTCATTCAAGCTGAGCTTCCAGCAAAAATTAACTGGGCAAGGCTGCCCCAAAGGGAGCCAACCCTGAGCTGAGCGGGTCTAAACCGATCTCCAAAAGGTGGCCACAGGGAAATATCTCAGCTGAAGGAATTTCAGATCTGCAAGTTCCAGTGGAGTGGGTCTACAGAAATAATCTTTATGGTTGAGAGTTTGCTTCAAATTTTAATTTGTCTAACAAATACTTCCAATCTGTGACTTAGGGGGACAAGCTGACAGCCACACTGTGAAGTCCACAGCCATAGGCACAGGTCCTCACAGCTTACTGAGGACTGAACGAAGCTGATGCCACACATGGCAGCACAGAGTGGTCCTCACACAGGAATGAGTGATCCCTGGGTGCTGAATAGGCTCTACTCCTTCCCAGGGTGCCCAGCTCAAGCCACAGGCCAGATTTCCACTTTTACAGTTTATCAGGCTTATGTGGGCTTCACCTTCCCTTCCCAGGCAAGAGGTGATAAACCTGGTGCCCAGGAATGGCTGAGGGCCCTGGAAACTACACATCTGCCCGAAGTGGGCCTTCCTTCCTCCTTAGGTCCCATGGCAGATCTTGGTGTCTTATTCACCCCTATTCTCTTCCCCAGTGACATATCTCAGATCTCATTATGAGCCCTCCATGTTGAGGCTCTCAGAATCTCCTCAGCTTCTTCCCTGTGGGACTACAGTCCTCTGATGTGCCCTCTGAGGGGAGTGTAGTGAATATATTATTTTTAGCCAGAGATGTTGGCAAGAAATGTTCCCCAAAGGTAACTGACTACCAATTGTGGAGAGTAATGCTCCACAGAGTTTTACTGTGGCAGAGAGGGCAGGGTTCATTGTTTAATCATCATCAAGGATTGCTTTTTCCCAGCCCTTGAATTTGCACCCCACCAGGAATGTACCATTCAGAGGCACTCACACTGAGTTAAAGAGGTATGCTCGTCCTTGACTTCCTTGGAACGACTGAAACACAAGAAAACAAATTGATAGTTAGACATCCATTTCACCCACCCGTTTGGGAAACCAACCCCAATCGCAATAAGCATGACCTTCCAGGACTGACACAGCAAAAGGGAGTACTGAGCCAGTTAATGGTGCCGCTGGCAGATGGCGTGGGGGCGGAGAAGATGGCAGAATAAACAGAGCCACAAAGCTCGATCTGGCCCACTGGACTGTTTTCACTAGCCCAGGTGAGAAAATAAAAAAAACCCAAACCCACCATGTCATTAAACACTTCTTCCCTCCTGACATTGCCTGATACAATTAATTCACCTGAGATCATTAATCCGCATTGGCATTCCTGGTCCCACTTGATTTCAGCCATCTGTGCTGGCCACAGCTTTCCCAGGCTGGCCCAGGCATGGAAACCACCACAAGCTCTTTTGCTTGGCCTCTTGGTCCAGCCCTAACAAAGGCAGCAAAAAATCCCCAACCCAAGAATAAACTATCCAACCCACACTCATCGCTTGTCATGCCTTCTAGAAGATTCCAAGGACAGTTTACAATCCTAAATGGGAGCATAGGAGCTCTTTTGAGATGTAAGCAACTCGATCTCTGCATCACAGAAACGCTCATGAAGCAGCAATTCCACTTTAACCTCTAGCTTTACACAGGGGTTTCTTTCTTCTGGCTGGAGGGAGGCACGGAACAGGAGAAACAGGAGCCAGAGCCTGCCATGCAATCTGGCATCTGCTTTCATTAACACAGGCCCTGTCCATGTTTTCCCTCTCTGGTTACACTGAGAAGCCTGCCTGACATGAGCCAGCCATGTTCTGCACTGCTGCCTGCATTTTTAATGTGGCCTAACAACGGTGTCCTGAATTTAATATCTTAGTCTGCCCTGAAAAGCAACCAACAAACAAGGAGGTGAGTGGCTAACAGATGACCAGAGGGTAGGTGAGCACCAGACAGGACTCAGATTAGCACGCGAGACAACCATTTTTGTCAGATGTGCAGGACGTCAGAGATCAGTGCTGCAGGCCAGTGTGAAAGACAAAAATTCTTTTTTTTTTTTTTTTTTGAGATGGAGTCTTGCTCTGTCACCCAGACCAGAATGCAGTGGTGCGATCTCGGCTCACTACACCTCCATCTCCTGAGTTCAAGCAATTGTCCTGCCTCATGGGTGTCCTGTCATGGGTGGCACCCAATGACACCCATGTTCTGGACTCTTCATGTTCCCTACATTTCCTTTTTCTTTCTTTCCTTTTTCTCCCCCCTAAGATAGAGAGTCTCACTCTGTCACCCAGGCTGGAGTGCAGTGGTGTGACCGTGACTCACTGCAGCCTCCACCTTCTGGGCTCAAGCGAGCCTCCTGCCTGAGCCTCCTGAGTAACTGGGACCAAAGGTGCATACCACCATAACCAGCTATTAAAAAAAAAATTATAGAGACAGGGTGTTGCCATGTTACCCAGATTGGTCTTGAACTCCTAGGCTCAAGCAATCCGCCTGCCTCAGCTTTCCAAAGTGTTGGGATTACAGGCGTGAGCCACTGCACCCAGCCTGTTTGCCTTTGTCTTTAGCATCCTGGATTGAAATCATCTGTTTATTTATCTCACTCCCTCAGTAGACTGTGAGCTCCCTGAAGGCGTGTGCCATGTCTTCAATCTCTCTCTGTGCCCAACACATAAGCACGTGCATCTGGCACACAATAGTCATTTATTAAATATTCTGAGTCAATTACATTGTCTCTAGTTTCTTTCGTTTTCTATAAACAACTTTACTGAACTATAAGTGACATAATAAATGGTATATATTTGAAGTGTACTATTGGATGAGTTTTAATATCTGTCTATATCTGTGAAACCATCACCGCAATCAAGATTAAACTGCCCATCACACCCAAACATCTCCTCATATCCCTCTGAATCCTCCCCTCTGAATCCTCTTACCACTTATAGATCCATAGGTGATTACAGTTTTCTGTCACTATAATTTATATTTTCTGGAATCTTTTTTTGAGACAAGGTCTCACTCTGTCACCCAGGATGGAGTGTAGAGGCATGATCATGGCTCACTGCAGCCTTGATCTCCTGGGCTCAAGTGATCCTTCTGCCTCAACCTCCCGAGTAGCTGGGACTACAGGGGTGCACCACCGTGCCTGGCTAATTTTGGAATTTTTGTAGAGATGGAATCTTGCCATGTTGCCCAAGCTGGTCTCCTGAGCTCAAGTGATCCACCCAATCTGCCTGCCTTGGCCTCCCAAAGTGCTGGGATTACAGATGTGAGTCACCACGTCCAGTCCAGAATTTTTTTAAACAAACGAAATGTATTTTCATTTACAGTGTATATGTGTTTGAGTGAAAAAACTCAGCACAATTCTTTTAGGATTCATCCATGTTGAACATATCAACAATTTATTCCCTTTTTGCTGCTGAGTAGTATTCTATTCTATGGATATCACAGTTCTTTTTGGTTTGGTTTTAATAAGAGATTTGAACTGGCTGATCTTCAAATCCCCTTCTAGCTTCAAAATTATATTCTCTTATTATTCCATGGTCCTAAGTTACAGGTAATTTGGAATGTCATCCTCTAAGAAACATTTGCTAAGACCTTCAAGTTCAGAGCTTAGAAGAAGGTGGCTATTGAGAAACAAATCCCAGAAGAAAGCAGACAGGAAAGTAACAGGAAGCAACAGAGCTTCACCATTAATGACAGAGAAAGGCTTTGAATAATGCATTCACTTCTTTCTCACCCCTGGATCACTGACTCTCTGCCAGACACAATTAGAAACACAGGGAGACAAGCAACACTGTGAGACTTACCAGGGCAGCGGTATCCCAGCAAGGTGTGCAAGACAATCCCCCAGACAACCCTTTTCTCCAGGGCAGTGAGGAAACCCTAGCTCATTTTATATATTTTATCTTTAAAAAATAAGTTTTGCTAAACGGTTACAATACATGGATTGCCACTAGGCCTTCCCTGGACTGGCATGTGTCCTGTATGTATAGGTATCTGGAAGGAAGGGGCTCCACTGTGGGGGTCAGAGTTGACAAAGGTGTTCTTCTTCTGCCTCTGCTGTCAGCATACTGTGAATACTATTGTTTCTGTGAATAAGGCTAATCTTATTTTTTTGAAAAACAAGATCATTAAATAACAGGATCTTTGCAATGTTTTGCATATGAGATGGAGTACTACAAAGGGGTTCACTTATGGTAAAGTACCTGAACCCTGTGCTATAGAGAGAACTGGCTTTTGTCAATATTTTTACCTTATATTATTTTTGTGGCTAAAAAATGATATGCTTGTACAAAAATTAATTTGAAATGGAGGATATTCAGAAGAAAATCTCTGTGACCTTGTGTTAGAAGAGAGTTCTTAGATACACCAGAAACACAATCTATAAAAGAGAAAAAAACTGATAAACTGAACTTCATCAGAATCAGTCCACATCAAAATGGTTAAATATTTTTTCTTTAACTGACAAAACCAAGTGTTGGCATGAATATGTAGCAACTGGAACTCTCAAACATTGCAGAACAGTACAGCAACTTTGGAAATGAGGCTGGCAATTTCACTTACCCAAGTGAAACGAAAGCCTATGTTCACACAAAAACCTGTATGAGAGTGTTTTTAACAGCTTACTTCATAATCGCCCCAAACTGGAAACAACCTAAATGTCTCAAATGGTAACTGGGTAAGTAGACTGGTATATCCATATAATATAATACTATTCTGTAATAAAGAGGAACAAACTATTGATATACAGAACAACATGGATGAATTTGAAACACATTACGCTAAGAAGATTGGTAAAAAGAATGTTTAACTGTAAGAGTTAGTAAGAGAGATGGAATTGATCTGTTATCTTGGTAACAGAAGAACGGTACTCTTAGGCCCTATAACAAAAGAAAGTCTTATCACTATTAGACTATATATTTATAAGACTATAAAACTAAATAGACTGTAAGACGCCCAGGTCCTAAGACTTATCTATGTTAAAACTCGTATGACTCATATTCAAAGAGTGAATTTTACTGTATGTAAATTAAAAATTTTTTAAATTAATAAATTCGTAAAATAATAAGTCATTTCTAAAATCTATGCCTGCACACTCTATTCCTGTATCTGTACAATGAGGAATTGTAAGCAATTCCCTAATCTATTTAAAACTATTCCAAACAAAGAGTTTCAGAGGGGTTTGAACCCTTGCTCATTTTCATATTTTTTAATTCTTTTTTTAAAATTATGTTTGTGAAGGATAATTCTGAAATATAGTAAAAATACTTTTCAGTGCTAGGTGTGATGGCTCATGCCTATAATCCCAGCACTATGGGAGGCCGAGGCAGGAGGACCACTTGAGGTCAGGAGTTTGAGACCAGTTGGTCAACACAGTGAGACCTCATCTTTACAGAAAAAACCCAAAACCAAAACCAAAAAACCACTTTTCTTGAGAGTTTTCAAGAACAACCCTCTCATTAGAATAGGTCTTTTGAATTACTGTATCAGAAAGTGATCAACCAAGATTTTTTTAAAGGAGTATATCCAATCACATATACCTTCAGTAAAATTTAAAACAATTTTATAATTATTTTCTTTCATCCATTTAAATTATATAAATGTTCATTAAAAATTGTATGCTTACAATGTACATATTACATGGCAGCACACATACGTAATTAATAAATAAGTATATACATATTAGGAGTTTATGCTCAAATATTTTACTGATGGGGTATGTCATTTTAAAAGTGTGAAGGCCAATGTTCTGGGGGTTCCTGTCTGCTTCCAGGCTGGTCCTAAGAGTCACTTTCTCTGGCCTGACACAGATTAGAATTCCTAGAGAGAGTTGGGGTGGGGGAGGGCACGTGGCAGAGCAGAGAAATGCCAGCCAGGCCCCGAGGCACCTCCAATGGCTTCCTCCAGGCCTGGTTTGAGAGAGTCTGCTGGGAGAGGCCCACAGGTACAAAGGGTACTGAACCCCCTTCTCAGGGCTGTCCTGGTGGCCATAGCCACTCAGGTTCCCGTGAGGAGCAGGATCGATGAACCTCTGTTTCCTCAGCCTGGCACTCGGGATCAGCTGTGTTTTTTGAGGCAGAGCTCTGGAAGCCTTTTCCATCATGGGTTCCATTCTGGGGCCCCTGCCAAGTCAACAATTATGATGAGAAAAACAGCCATGGAGAACAACAAGCTTCTTGCAGATAGACACAGACAAGAATAGCCCCAGCTGGGTCACTGGATCCTGTGGGGCCCAGCCCTGCCTGGCACGGCCTGGCACTCCCTGGAGTGAGGGTGGTACCGAAGGTGGGGAGACAGAAAGGAAGTTAAGGAAGCAATTAGAATAAAGCAAACAGAATTTCAGACCAGGAGATGCCAAACAGACTGTCAGACACATTTGTTTGCTGTCATTACTGCCAGGCAACAAGGCAGCTCTTTTCCATGTTGTGTATCAACCAAGGCTGGTGTGCAGGCCTCCAGGAAAGGGTTTTTGTTTTGTTTTTTAAGCCGCACAAAACTTTTCTTCTGTCCTTTAAAGTGAAGTAATAGTTCCAGGCCCAGCCCTTCCAGCCAGCTCAAAGGAATGGAAAGGGCTTTGAGTTTCCTGTTTAGTAGCCAAAACCACGGATTTTGGGCCCCTTTAGAAGTCTGGAAGGCAGAAACTCCTTTTAAAAGTAGGAGAACCACAGAAAAATGAATACTCTGGATTGAAGCGGGAGGCAGCAACAGAGCAAACGTGTGAGTTTCTTCCCCCGGTGACAGATACAGGTCCTCACCTTGGAGTCCTATTCACTTGAACAGGCTTCTCCCTACATGAAGGGTCCAGCAGAGGAGCAGAGCCTCTCACACTTCGGCCCCCTTCTCTCTCTAGGAAGATCAACCATTAGCCACCGAGCATATCCCTCAGGAGGTGCACAGAGATCGGGGAAGCAGACGCCCACCTGCCTCACCAGCTGACACCTGGGAACTAGGTGACCCCTTGCATATCTGCACAGGGTAAGAGGATCTAGTCTTGGCATCAGAAGATTCAGGTTCAAGTCCTGGCTTTACAACTTCAACTTATTAGTCACCTGACCCTGAAAGAGTTAATTAACCTCTGAGCTGCCACATCTTTTTCATCTATAAGTAGAAACCATGTCCATTTCCTAGGGTTGCTGAGAACAGCAAGTGAGGTAAATGAAGCACAGAGTAAAAAGTCCCTACCTCTCCTCTTTGGCCTTTTCAGGAGCCTGGAGGAGAGAGATGAAAACGTTGACTCTAACCTACTTGGTTCTTCAAACCTCTTTCTTTGGTGACTTTGGTCTCCCTCTTTCTCTATTATGCCAAAAGGCAAGGCTTCCCCCACTTTGCAATTCGATGTCTCCATCAAAATGGAGGGATGGAACTGAAGCTCCCCATGAGACTTTTCCAGTTACAATTTTCTGTGAATCCACCTCTCTTAAAGCACCTGGCACTTGCTTCCTCAACTTACCACTCATACACAGTGTTACCTGCACAAGCTTCAGAGTCATATTGCCAGGGTGTACCAGTCCTGGTTGTGCTATATACTAGCTATGTTACTACCTTGAACAAGCTCATTAACCTCTCTGAGCCACAATTTTCTAGTCTGTAAAAGAGGCACAATAAAATAGCTCTCACTCACACCAGATTTGTATAAGAGATAAGTTAGGGCTGGCCGTGGTGGCTCATGCTTGTAATCCTAGCACTTTGGGAGGCCGAGGAGGGCAGATCACTTGAGGTCAGGAGTTCGAGACCAGCCCAGCCAATACGGCGAAACCCCGACTCTACTAAAAATACAAAAATTAGCTGGGTGTGGTGATGCATGCCTGTAATCCCAGCTACGTGGGAGGCTGAGACAAGAGAATCACTTGAACCTAGGAGGCAAAGGTCGTCGAGATGGCGCCACTGCACTCCAGCCTGGGAGACACAGAAAGACTCCATCTCAATAAGAAAAAAAGAAGTTAGATATTGTTTATCAAGTGCTTCATAAACTTCAAGACTCTATATACTTCGTTACTGTTAGAATGTTTCTATTATATAGCTTTAAACAAAACTCATTAGGCTGGGCATGGTGGCTGAAGCCTGTAATCCCAGCACTTTTCCCAGCACTTTGGGAGGCTGAGGCAGGCGGATCACTTGAGGTCAGGAGTTCGAGACCAGCCTGGCCAACATGGCAAAACCCCGTCTCCACCAAAAATGGAAAAATTAGCCAGGCATGGTGGCACATGCCTGTAATCCCAGCTACTCAGGAGGCTGAAGCAGGAAAATCACGTGAACCTGGGAGGTGGAGGTTATAGTAAACCAAGGTCACACTACTGCACTCCAGATTGGGTGACAGAGTGAGACCCTGTCAAAACAAAACAAAACAAAACAAAAACCCCAAACTTATTGATGTGCTGAGTTCAAAGAAAACCAACAAAAAAACTTATTGGTACAAACATAAACTTGAGCTTTTAAAAATTGAGATGTAATTCACATTACCATCACCCTTTTAAAGTAGACAATTCAGTGGTTCTTATATTCACAAGGTCACGCAACTATCACCACTATCTATTTCCAGAACATTTTCACACTCCAAAAAGAAATCACACACCATTAGCCGTCAGCCTCCATCTCCCTTGCCTCCAGCCTCTGGCACGCATAAATCTACTTGCTGTCTCTATGGATTTGCTCAAGGCACTATACATTTCAACCCCTTTAAAGTACTTTTAGGTGTCTCAGTGAGAGGGCATCAGAAGTGTTTAGGTACGGATACAAAGGAGGATTAGTAAAACCTTTGCCCTTGGAGTGTTGGCTAAACCCCAACAACTCAACAGATCTCACATTCTGTAGGGAAGGGTCAGATCAGTCCTTTTTCCATTCTTTTCTCCAACCATGGTTAGGCTTGGTGAGGTTTCCTATATTGGGTCAAAGTAAGCCATAGGCTCCATTCCAAGGAGTTGGAACCCAAGCAAAACAGTCCTAGATCCTGTTTGGATTTCAGCCTTGAGGATGCATATGGAGAAAGTGAGAGGGGTGATGATAAAGAACAAAGTTTAAAACTTGCAGAATTAGAACCCGAGTGCAACTGAAAGAAGCTGTGAACATTTAGGTAAGAGGAAAGACTGAAGGGGATTTATTCCATCTTCTCTGCAATAAGAACAAGAGGAAATAGACGGAAATGAGAGACTTAATTATAAAGGAAGAACTTCCTGACTCTATTTGTCTTCCACATGGGGACATAGGTCACCAGTAAAGACTAGAATAGAACAAAGCCACTGTATATGCTTATGATTTTAAAAAGACTGTCACATACCTGTCTAGGAACCTTTGAGATGGGGGTAAAAAGCCGAGGGGAGGCCGGGCGCGGTGGCTCAAGCCTGTAATCCCAGCACTTTGGGAGGCCGAGACGGGCGGATCACGAGGTCAGGAGATCGAGACCATCCTGACTAACACGGTGAAACCCCGTCTCTACTAAAAAATACAAAAAACTAGCTGGGCGAGGTGGCGGGCGCCTGTAGTCCCAGCTACTCGGGAGGCTGAGGCAGGAGAATGGCGGGAACCCGGGAGGCGGAGCTTGCAGTGAGCTGAGATCCGGCCACTGCACTCCAGCCTGGGTGACAGAGCGAGACTC
>NC_037684.1:14360320-14503241 GCF_003255815.1 Theropithecus gelada
TCAAAAAAAAAAAAAAAAAAAAAAAAAGCCGAGGGGCGAAAGGATGGCTTTCTTAAGGCCCCTCCTCCTGTGGCTTTGAGCTATGGTAGTCTCCATTCACTCACACATTCCCTCAACAGATGGAGGGAGGGGCAGGGAAGCCACTGGCTCTAAAGGAGGAAATATCTGCTGTGTGGAGTCATAAAATTCCAAGAGCATGGGAACATTCACGTGCTTGGAACTGCAAAAACAAAAGGTGGTGGGGGGCCTGGGTGCTGGTGTTTTATTGATGAAAGGGAGAGATTCAGCCAGGCACGGTGGCTCACGCCTGTAATCCTAGCACTGTGGGAGGCTGAGGTGGGTGGATCACCTGAGGTCAGGGAGTTCAAGATGAGCCTGGCCAACATGGTGAAACTTCGTCTCTACCAAAAAATACCAAAAAATTAGCTGGGCGTGGTGGTGTGCACCTATAATCCCAGCTACTCGGGAGACTGAGGCATGAGAATTGTTTGAGGTGGAGGTTGCAGTGAACTGAGATCACGCCATTGCACGCCAGCCTGGATGACAGAGTGAGACCTTGTCTCAAAAAAAAAAAAAAAAAAAGGAAGGAGGAGACTCTGGGATTTAAGCCATTTAATGATCAGACTTTTCAAATTCCCTTCCTGTTGACCTACATGAACTGGGGCCCTTTTAGAGTCCTTTTAGGAGTCTCAGTGACAAGGTATCAGAAGTATTTAGGGGAACTAAGCCACTTTCAGGAATGGGCCTAGGGAATGGGGCAGAGAGAGATCCTATAAGATCTGTTGCCTCATGGTGTCGTGTTGCCTGATATTCAAGGGAAAGGATGCAGGCTTTGGAGCCTGAGAGGGACTGGACCCAGCCCTCACTAGCTGTGTAACCTTGGGCCAGTCACTTAATCCTTCTGAGCCTCAGGGTTCTCTACAGAAGGGAGAAACATATTGCCGATTCAATAACGCCCTATTCCAGAGGGACATGGTGAAGATGAAACGATTGTGCATTAAATGATTGTGTGTCTAGTAAGTACCAAATGTGGCTCATAAAAAGCATTTAATAAATGTGTTTCCCTTCACACCAGCACAGGCTTTAAAATGGGAGCTGCGTAACTAGTCTGGAGGGGCCAGGCTGTTCAGTCAGAGCTCCCCAGACTCTTCCAAATCCCCCTACAGCTTAGACCCCATAAGTTCTTCTCCCACACCTCTTCCAACTGTCCTAAGGGCTTCAAATGGGGCTTGGGCAGTGTGGTTGTTCTCTGCTGAACCAGGAGCAGGATAAACCTCTCTAGTCTGTGGCATAGGGTTAGAACAGCAGATGCCAAGGTAAACATGCAGCCAGTGGGAAAGCGGATGCTGCCAGCTCTCAGCGTCCTGCAGAGAAGGAGTGAGGCATGGGAAGCAATGCCTCACCCAGAAAGATGAAGAGTAGGGGATGACCATGATCAGATATCCCCATCCTCTACAGAAGAGAGGCCAACATGTCATCCTCACCAGGTCTGTTTAGGGAGTCTAGCTTCTGAGTTAGACACTAAGGGTGGTGCCAGGACACGATGGCAGTCAGTCATTAAGAGCTGGGCCCTCTTCAGTTCAAATATAAGCCAGAATCGTCAGGAGGGCTGAAATATGGGAGCTCAAATGTCTCTCAAAGCCATTGGGCCCTTGAAAACAATTGTTAGAGTTAAAAATGATATGTAAATTAATATGCCTAGGAAGAACAAATACCAATTTCCTTACTTATGTTTCAGTTTGCATTCCTGATCCCAAAGCCAAATGGGCACTGGCAAATGAAAATGTTCTTATACTTCAAAGGCTGCCTATAAGGTCAGTGAGCAAAGCCTACCGACCCCCAAAGTAAGACTTCCTTTGTAACCAATCTAGGCAAAGAAGGCCTGAGAAAGCCGCCCTCCACAACGGAAGCCGCATGCTGCAGAGGGGATTGCTTTGAAAATATTCTCTCTTTTTCTTTTCTTTTTTTTTTTGAGACGATGTCTTGATCTTGTTGCCCAGGCCGACATGGCGTGATCTGGGCTCACTGCAACCTCTGTCTCCCAGGTTCAAGCGATTCTCCTGCCTCAGCCTCCCGAGCAGCTGGGATTACAGGCACGCACCACCATGCCCAGCTACTTTCTTTTTTTTTTTTTTTTTGAGACAGAGTCTCGCTTAGTCGCCCAGGCTGGAGTGCAGTGGCGCGATCTCGGCTCACTGCAAGCTCCGCCTCCCGGGTTCACGCCATTCTCCTGCCTCAGCCTCCCGAGTAGCTGGGACTACAGGCGCCCGCCGCTTCGCCCGGCTAATTTTTTGCATTTTTAGTAGAGACGGGGTTTCACCATTTTAGCCAGGATGGTCTCGATCTCCTGACCTCGTGATCCGCCCGCCTCGGCCTCCCAAGTGCTGGGATTACAGGCGTGAGCCACCGCGCCCGGCCTCCCAGCTACTTTCTAATAAGCAATCACTACAGTGAAATTAGACTTTGTAGATGAGACTGAGGTGGCTCATAAAAGTGAGTTAGAAATTATGAAATAACAGTTATGGCTCACACTCATATGATAACTACCATGTATCAGGCAGGATTCAAACAGTAACTCCAAGCAAAGAGGGTTTTGTTAATCCTCTCAACAAAAAACAATGAAAATCAGGTAGGTACAATCATTCTTCCCACCTTACAGATGAGAAAAGTAAGGCAAAGACAGGCTAGGAAATATGCCTAAGGTCCAACAATCTGGCCGGACGCTGTGGCTCACACCTATAATCCCAGCACTTTGGGAGGCTGAGGTGGGCGGATCACCTGAGGTCAGGAGATTCTGACCAGTCTGCCAACATGGTGAAACCCCGTCTCTACCAAACATGCAAACATTAGCCGGATGTGGTGGTGGGTGCCTGTAATCCAGCTACTAGAGAGGTTGAGGCAGGAGAATCGCTTGAACGTGGGAGACAGAGGTTGCAGTGAGCCCAGATCACGCCACTGCATGCCAGCCTGGGCGACAGAGAGAGACTCCACCTCAAAAAACAACAACAACAAAACAAACCCACAATTAATAAATGATGACAGAGGTCCAGGCAGTGTGGCTCTAAAGTCCAGGGGAGAATGAAATGAAGATGGGGTCATGAAGGTGCCATCCAAATGACTTCCTAAAAGGAAGGGAGCCTAAACAGAATGAGACTAGAACTGACAGGTATACAGTATGCCAGAAAATGCAAAACACTTTCACATGTGAACTGATAAAACCGCCAAGACAGAAGAGGACACTGAAGCCCAGCGCTGTTTAAGAAACTTCTCCAGTTTCACACAGCTTGTAAGTCAAGGTCAGAACTTTAAACCCACAGTTTTTGACTCTAAGTCCCAAAATTTTTCTAGAGGGTATTCACTGGGAAAGTCTGTCTCTCTGATGAAGAAGGATGGATCAAACTGTCAGAAGTTATGAAAATCTCTTAGGCTATTCAAATTTCTCTGCTCTGATTCCATACTGACTTAGCAATGTCCTAAATTTAATTCTCTCGCTCAAGTGGGTTTATCTTCAACAAAGACAACATACAGTCCAAGCTTTCAGGATGATCTGCTCCGCTGTAAATTAATGCATTAGAATTGCATTTTCCCAATTAACTTCCTGTGAGTTGTGTGACTGTGAATCACTTCACCAGAGTTTGGTCACTCAAGTGAACAGATAATATTAAATTTGTACACCTACAATGCTTAAGGCTGACTGAGGACCGCCGAGGGGAATACCCTCTGAGTCCCAGCCTAAAAACAGCTTTTTCATCTCAAGACTGAATGAATGATTCTAATTTAAAATCTCTTGGAAACAAATAATTAAAAGCTAAGAAACTCTAAATCCCTTCTTTCTTTGGCACCAAGACCACACGGCAAAGAACTAGCAAAGAATACCAAAGAATGCTTCAGGAGTGGTAAAGAGAAATATTTAAGTAATTACAGGCCACTGGAATCTCATGCAGCGGGCTATAGTTTGGGTACAGTGGAGGATCTCAAAGGAAAACATACATACGCGACTTTATCCAGTTTTAAATACACTCACAGATACTGGGATTTGAAAGACCCCTCCCTACTCATAAAGGTCAACCATGCACCTGAAGCATGGCTCTCCCCCACATTTCTACCAAACCTCTCCTTGAATACTTTCAGGGGCAGAGAACTCACTACCTCCTGAGGAAGCCCATTCTACTGCCAATGACTCTGACAATGCCAAAATTCCTCACGTGAGCTGAGCTCTTTCTCCTTAGAGCTTTCTGATTCCTCCATCTTTAGATCCGTTACACTTCAGGTTATAGATTTAAAGCTCTTATCTCTCCCACATGAGGTTTTTCCTTCTATGTAACTTCTCCCAGTTTAGTAGCTTGGTAGAATGAAAGAATTATGCAGTTGGATAAACTGACTAGATTCAGTTCCCAGTTCTAGCACTTCCTCTGCCATGTCCTCTTGGTTTGTTCAGCTTTCAGGTCAAAAGTTCCTCATCTGTGAAATGGGATAACAATATCCACCTTCTTCCTACCAGTCCCTTCAAATTTTCCCTATGTGGCCTGGTCTATGTTCACTATTGTTTTCTATACCTCTTTTCCATTTCATACTAAAAGGTGTTCCCTAGACACTTCCTACACTTTTCTTCTAATGCTAATCAAAGCACCAGGCCTTACTGAAACAATTAATTGGGCTCCAGGTTGCATGCACAAACCAAAGTACATAGATTTACATGATTGTCCCTGTTGTGGTAGTTGTCCAACATCAGGCTTTCCTCCTGTGAGTGCATTAGCATATATCCACCTTCAACCATTTTATTCCAACCCTCTGGGACTGGATTTAGGAGTAGAGTTGTGTGAAACAGATCAAGGAAGAGACAATGTTACTTGAAAGGATCATGGTGGTAAGAATTATGGTGGGGATTGAAGAACTCATAGCCGAAGAACCTTATGAAAGAGACATGGGCATATAATTGTTAGAAGGATTTGAGCATAGGGTGCTTGCCAAAATGCAAGAGCACACACTGATGCCTCTCGGTATTCCCTCCAGAAATGGAACATAACTGGGTCAGAATATCCAGACTACCCACTCCACCCCTGCCAGGCAAGGCTAGATCATCTGTCTTCAACTAGGATGGTGTCCTTAGCTAGATCCCCGATACTCTGAACTGGGATTGCATCATCTGTGAAATGAAGGGATTGAGCAAGGTCTCTTACAAGGGTGAACATGCTGTGAGTCCATATTCTCAAGAGAATAGATGCCTCGCATATTAAATGAACATTTCTGACTCAGACGTCTCTTGTGTTTTCAAACTTCCTGTTTATCTGCGTAAAAAGCAAGTCTTTTCTGCTCATCAGATGACTGACCTTATCTGATCATTCCTTAAGACTCCCATCTTTAGACACAGAAACATAAACCCCTTCCACTTATTTGGGTGCTCAATCTTTCTTGGCCAACGCAAGTGCCCGACTTGCTGCAAAATATCAAGCATTGGAAAACAATCTCCAGAGCAAAAAAGCTTTGTGTCACACTAAAGCAATCTCCGACGGTAACAAATTAGAGGGAAACCCAAGTGTCCAATAAGAAGGGAATGGCTCAGAATGTTGTGCTAGGGCCGAATGAAGAAATACTGTGTCTCCGTGATGATAAATCAACAAATATCTAATGAACAGCCATGTCCAGAGCCTTGCTGGGCACCGCAGAGAGCACACAGCTAGTCCATCTAGCCACCTAGAAAACGGGACTAAAATACATTAAGTCTAAAGCAGTATAATTTGTGGCAATAAATTATGGTTGTTAAAGGAGTTCAGAGAAGATGGATGGGACAGGAGGAGATGAGAGCGCTGCAAGAGGGCTGATCACAGCAGAGGGCTTTCATGAAGAGGAAGTAAGGTCAAAGAGGCTGTGAGGCCTTGAAAGCCAACAGAAGCCCCGGCGACCTACTCCATCTATAGTGATTAAGCAGCTGGAAGTGCATCTGTTTCGCGGCTAAGGACTCCTCAGTACAGTCCAGCTACATCCCCATCTCTTTCCTACGGAGAATAACAACTCGAGGAGAAATCAATGGTGGCCCTGAGATGTTTACAACATATAATAATAAAAATAGGCTGGGCACCACTGCTCATGCCTGTAATCCCAGCACTTTGGGAAGCTGAGGCAGGTGGATCACAAGGTCAGTTCGAGACCAGCCTGGCCAACATGGCGAAATCCCATCTCTACCAAAAATACAAATTAGCTGGGTGTGGTGGCACGTGCCTGTAATCCCAGCTACTGAGGAGGCTGAGGCAGGAGAATCACTTCAGCCTGGGAGGCGGAGGTTGCAGTCAGCCGAGACCATGTCACTGCACTCCAGACTGGGCAACAGAGCCCGTCTCAAAAAATTAAAAAGTAATAATAACACCACACTGTATGTTCCATGGTTTTGATACTGCCTCAGGGCATTGTCATAAGCACTATTTCCTCTCACTTCTCACAACCACCTAGGGTATGAGGAAAGGCAACAGTGGATGGGGATAGAGTCAGTCCTAAAACACACATCTTACAAAGCCCCTGCCTCTCTTAGGCATCTGCTTTGTGTGGTGAGCATTGTCCATTGTGCCCACATCTAAACACAGGGCATTCTTATCACTCTTCAATGCACAAATATTTCCTCACTGAAGGGAGTGGAGAGGGTGTGGGATCCTTAGCAGCACTGGGCAGTAAATCTGAAAGCAGAACTTGTTAGTTTCTAAACAAGGACCAGCCAGTTAGACCACAGAGTGGGTGTTTCCATGCAAATTCCAGCACTTTCATGTTGCTCCATGAACTGAGCCCAACCAGGAGAGCAAGCCATGGTTTTTGTATTTTTCTTTTTTGCAACCAGCTAAGGAGCCTTTGATTAGGCCTAGAGAGGGACTCAATTAGCATCATGGAAACAGAGGAGATTTCAGAAAGGAAAGGTCAGTCGCAAGTCTAGCATTTGCTATCAGCCATCTGCCAAGCAGGAAGTGCTACTCAGATCTATTTTTAATCATCTTCCCTAGGCTAGGGCTTCTGGGAAAATTCAGAGGCCAGGGTTATTCCAAGACAAACATTTAATTGCTACCTTTCTGTACACATTTTAAAACAGCCTCTGGGCACTCAAGACCAACTTATACACAGAGGCCCAGTTTCTGGGTTCTGTCACTCTGGTACCTACATCCAAGGTTATCTTTGGAAGCCGTGACGGGGGACCTCTCCTTGGGGACTGTCTGGGATATCAAGTAACTCCACATAATGTAATAATTCCTATAGCCAGCAGGTTTCAGATACTTGCTTTGGTTGCAAGTGACAGGAAGAGAGGAGGAGGTGGGAATTCAGGTCCAGGAGCTCATGTTCATTCCCCAAAGAAGTGAGACCAGTGAAGTGAACTGTGCAAACTTCCTCGTCACTCCCATTTTCATTTTAAGCACATTTATCACTTTAGAAAGGTAAATTAAAATCAGTTCATCCAGGCAGTAATCTCGTTTGTTACTAAAGATACTGACTGGCTAAAGAAAGGGGAGAAGTTTCATCTTAATTCCCAAGGCCCCAGCCTGTGCTGTGGCCGGTGCATCCAGGCATGAGAACATTCTGTCCACTGGCTCCTTCTCCCTCCTGTCTCGCAGCAGTGCTATGTCTCAGTTCAACCCAGCCCAAGGAATGAAACATCTCTGAGAGGTCTGGAGAGGGAGTCTGGCACAGCCAGGGCAGACTATGCAGAGACAGAGCCTGGCTCAGGCAGCCCCTGCATTCTCCAGCTCACCCAAACACAGTTTCCTCGCCTCTCCACATTTACAAACTCAGCCTCCAATTTCCATCCCAAGGTAAAGCCTGAGCATATACACGACTGTGCCCCAGCCAAGCCATGTTCCACCTGCCACTAAAGAAGTGGAGGATTGGGGACAGGCAGCTGGTCACCACCCAGTGCCTGCCCCATCCAACAGTGAGCTGCAGAGCCCACTGTGCCTGCAGACAAAGGGGTCTGCTCAGCATCCTACCCACCTCTGGACCTTCCCCCTTCCCTACTGTCAGAAGCTTATCTGTCTGCGAGCAGCCGGTGGGAAAGCTAAGCCGAAAGGGCACCTTGGCCATGGGATCTTTGCCTAAGGATGTGAAACAGGAGACTGGGTATTTGGGGCAACTTAACACCAGCCAGAGCCCAGCCAGCAGGCCAGGGAGGAAGGGACTGACTAGACAGGCATGTGCTTCACAGGAGCTCTAACTCCCCCGGCCAGGGGCTGGAATTCTCCTCCCAGTGTGCGGAACTCTACTCTAGTAAGCTGGGACACACATGCCCCTGGGGAAAATAAAACAAAAACAAAAAAACAAAAAAGGGCCACTGCACAGGGTCACTCCCCCGACCCAGTTGGACTACACATTAATTGGGGCTTCTGAGCCCTGCTGACTCTTGAGTTCCTCTTCTTGTCTGGTTTCAGCAGAGAAGGGAGTTAATCAGCAAACAGCTTAAAGGAAGGATAACTCTCTGCCCCTGCTGAGGGCCACCTGTGCCCCTCCTCTGTGTGCCATGGCTTGATGGGCCAGTAAACCCTATTGAAACAAACAGCAAAGAAATAAGCAGAAGCAATCTGGGGTGCCATGTTTGGTCCAAGTGTAAGACACCAGGAACAGGGGGTTACCTGGAGATTTCAAAGCCAAGCAGACAGCCTGAGAAGGACCAACGGAAGCACTTGTAGTGGGGTGCTGACCCTGTACTGTACCACCCTGAGAGTGAGTGTCTCCTTAGACCTTGTGTCCTAGGTGGCTTGCTTCCCTCGGCCATCAGGGCCCTGATTCCACATCACTCTCAGACCCTCAGAAAAGGAATCTCTGGGGTGGGGTCTGGTGATCTGCCTTTGTATCTCAGGTGATTCTGATGTACTGTCAGATTTGGGAATCACTGTCTAAGAATCTCCATTTTCCAATGCCTGTTTCAATTATTCTCCAAATACATAAAGACTGCAGAAGCTACTTATTTCCACCTTCACTTGGCCCTGTTCCAAATCTCATGGCTACATCAAAGCCACTGGAACTCTGCAACTGAATTCTCTCTTTAAATTCAGAGAAAAACTCATCAACATGAGGTTGCAATTGCCAGGTTTCAATGATTTGGGGAGCCTTACTCAGGAAGCCAGGAGTGTCAGGCGAGACAGAGTGCCCAGGCCCTGCAAACCCCCAGACCTCCATGAACAAAGGCCCTCTTCTTAGAGTTATGACTGCTTGCTGTTTGCCAGTGATCTACCTGCTTGTTGTGTAGCTGAAGGCACCACCAAGGAGGGACCGGGCCCGAATATTTTTAAACGGCTATGGCATGTTATCAATGCCCACCACTCCACAACATCAACATTGTATAATCACACAAAGCTCAAGGATATATGGTTTACAGAAGCTAAAGAAGTTGATTTTCCAAAATAGGCTATGTTTTATTCTCATCTCATCTCAATAAAATCCTATTTGCTTAAAACCTTTTACCAGCTCCTCACAGCATCCAGAACTGTGTCTAAACTCCTTCGTTTGGCTTTCTAGGCCTTGCGTGATCCACCTTGACCTGCTTCCCTAAAGCACAGACTCCCCTGACTCCCCATCTGTCTTCCCTGTGGTCCCTGGACTTGGTCTTGTGTCGTGTTTCTCTGTCTCTGCTCAGAATGGACTCCTCTTTCTTGTCTTTATTTTCTTGTCCACTTAGTAAATGCTTATAAACACTAATCTTAGTAAACATTCATCCTGCTCTTTACCCTCGTAACATCTGGAACAACCACTTACAGTGAAATAATGACTGTGTTTCACTACATTTTATCACTTGTTTACCTATTTGCCTTCCCCATTAGATCATAAGCTACTTAAGGGCAAGAATTTCAGGCAGGTGCACTGGTTCACGCCTGCAATCCCAGCACTTTGGCAGGCCAAGGCGGGTGGATTACTGGAGCCCAAGAATTTTAGACCACCCTGGGCAATATGGAGAAACCTCGTCTCCACAAAAAACAGAAAAATTAGCCGGGTGTGGTGGTGCACGTCTGCAGTCCCAGCTACTCAGGAGGCTAAGGTGGAAGGATCACCTGAGCCTGGGAAGTTGAGGGTGCAGTGAGCTGTGATAGTGCCTTTGTACTCCAGCCTGGGCAACAGAGTGAGACTCTGTCTCAAAAAAAAAAAAAAAAAAAGAAAAGAAAAGAGAATTTTGTTGCATTCATTTCTGTATCCCCAGTGCTTCATACAGTAGGATTTAATATATGCAGGGTGATCAGGAAGGTTAAGTGACTTGCTCAATGCCACACTGAAAATTTAGTGCAAAGCCAAGTCTGGAGCAGAGATGGCTTGACCCTCATTCAAGGCTTTTCAAATGGTGCCACAGACTCTCCGTCAGCAGGGCCCCACACTGTTTTCCCATTACAGTGATGACACTGTAGGAAACTATGTGCCCTATCTGGCTTGATCGCCTTGTAACCTACGGTGGGAACCTGTGGGTGCTAGACGGCTAGGGCTGAAGTCTGGCCTATGGAATGGAATTCTCACCAGGGTGTCAATTAAGACCTTGTCAATTAGCACAGAGACTCAACACCTACACTCTCCATACAAGCCACCATGCTGGTTTGAGATTCCTCTTGAAATCACAGAAATCTATTTCTCCAACACCCATTTCACAACAGTCATTCTAATCATCTTACCCAGGGCTAAGTAAACCAGTCCAAGGGCCAAATTGGGCCTTTCACCTGTTTCGCAAATGAAGTTTTTCTGGAAAACATCCATGCTCATTTGTTTATATACTCTCTGTGGCTGCAGATTTGAGTGGAGACCCTGCGTACAGCAAAGTGTAAAATACTATCTGGCCTTTATAGAAAAAGTTTTGCAGACCTTTGGATGGAGCCCAAAGAACAGGGAATCAAGTCTGCAAACAGCTCCTCCCTTCTACCAAGGGACTGGCTGCCCCTACTCTGAAGTTAGTGAACCAACTGGCTTTTGAATGAAGTCATTTCTTTTTTTAGCCCTGGTTACAGGCCTGGGATCCAGGAGGAGATTTTTGCCTGTCAGAGGCACACAGGGACCTGCAACACCTAGCACATGGCCTGGCACATAATGGCACTCAATTAATGTTTACTGAATAAACAAAGGCATGAGAAATCAGCCAGTCTGAGCCTCGAACAAAAGTCCATACTCCTGTCAGTTTCAAGGTGACCAGTCACACTGGTACCTGGCAGCAGCCGGGTGACCTAGATTTGTCAGACTTTATCTTATCGGCTTTCCTTTCTCCAAGCACTTGCCCCCACAATGCTCAGGGAAGGTTGGCCTCTTGTTTTTACAGAGAAAGAGATGGACAGGGAGGAACTCTCCTCCCACACCGACACACTTTGCGTTTTTTTTTTTCCTCTCCCGCTGCGGGGAGAATCAAGAAATATGGGGGCTTCGAGCTTCAAAGAGCTCCATGAAGTCTTGTTTCACCGGCTTCCTCTCTCCTCAGGTTTCCTAGCTGAATGTGTCTGGGATGAACCTTAAAGGCCCTCTCATAGTTCTACCTGTCGTCTGGAACATTTGGCATCTAAAGGGGAAAGGCCATCTGTGGATAAAGCTGGCAGCTTTCAGAAGGTCAGGAATGTAAACAGTGGGGAGAGGCCTGGTCCTGAGAACACAGACATTCCTCCAAAGATGCATCAGAGAACAGGCGGCTGCCCCACTAGGCTGGGCTAGCTCAGGCCGACTCTGCAAGGAAGGACAGGGACGTCAGGGAAACAAAAGGCTGAAAGCCTCTCATGAAAATTAGGCAAGCTGAATGGAAAGCACTATGGAAATGCTGGTTTCTCAGCTGCCCTGGATAACCCTAAGGGCCAGGTTCAGGAAGAAGATATTCATTTCTCCTGCCACCAGCTGCTTTTTCAGGTGCTAGGCCTTCCGGGAACCAAAGGGTACTGCGTACAGGCTCAGTGAAGGCAAAGCTTGCATCTGTTTGTCACTGTATTCCCAGGGTCTAACACGTAAGAGGAGCTCACGCAACGTGGAATAAATGACAGGCCCAGTGCAGAAGGGTTCACTCAGGGATTTTTTGTTTTGGTGAGGAAACACTTATCTGCTTCCTCATTTATCGGCTGGGACGCTAAGGTGACAGTTAGCTTCCCAACAGATACATGAGGAAACAGAAAATTGCTCTTGGTGGAGCCAACCCTAACAGGAAGGAAAAGGAGCTCCTGGGCCCCCAAAGATAGAGAATTTTCCTTTTGATGATCACAATTTACCCCTTCAAAGACCCAAGGGTATCAGGGACTAAAGGTGAGGGGAGACCCAGCGCCACCTGCTCCGCCTCTTGACATCACTGTGGTCTGGAGGGGAGGGAGTTTACAGATTGATCAGATGTTGTTGTTTTAGCAGCAGCTGGCGGAGCCATCTCCTCCTCTCTTCCTCTCCCCCTCCTCCTCCGACTCACTGTCCAGCCAGGGAGACAGGGAAACAGCTAAAGCTCCTCTTGGCTGGGCAGCCCTTACCCCAGAGATAATACTCTGGGTCACCAGGTCAAACCCTCCTTTCAGCAGCTTTGCTGAGTGCTTTGGAAACAAAGGTTATCAGAGATTCTCTTTTGGTTTTGTTTTTTTAAGATAAAGAAAGCTGTTTCCTTCAAAACATTCCCCCACCCCCTGCCCGAAGCATCACAGAAGGAATCAAACTCACAAGCAATTCTCAGCTCCAGCTTCACTGTCCAGGCCAGGGACTTCTCTTCCAGTTGCCTGAGCTGCTGTGTCACAGCAGACTGAGGTCCTCAGGTGGGTCAGAGGCACAGTAACCACCTGACAGACTAGAAGAGAAGCAGGCAGGGACAGGCTTTTCCATTGGCATTCTAGAGAGGCCTCACTGCTGCCTGCAGGTAAGGCCACAGAGAGCCGTGGTGGAAGGTGCTGCTATTTCATTACCTCCTGAGACCTGCTGGTCCCCCTGGGATAAGGAACAAGCGACTCCATAATGAGAGGCCTCAAAAGACCACGGATGACAGCTGTAGGGCTCAAAGGCAACTGCTGAGACTCTCCAAAAAGAAGGGCAACTAGCAAGTGTGCCAGGCCTGTTGGGGTGCCAGGCCCTAGTTCTGTCACTTTCCATTTGGTTTTCCTTAGTGACTATTCATAGAATAACACTAGCTTCCAACATTTATTGAGCATTTGTCATATGCCAGGTCCTGTGGTGAGGACTTCACATCGATTATCGCATTTAATTTCCACAAAAATCCCAGCAGGTATCTAATATTACTATTATTCCCATTTGCCGGTGAGGCCATTAAGACGCAAAGGGGGCTGGGCGCAGTGGCTCATGCCTGTAATCTCAGCACTTTGGGAGGCCGAGGCCAGTGGATCAACTAAGGTCAGGAGTTCGAGACCAGCCTGGCCAACATGGCGAAACCTCATCTTCTACAAAAAAAAAAAAACCAAAAAAAGAAAAAAGCTGGTGTGGTGGCAGGCACCTGTAATCCAGTTACTTGGGAGACTGAATAGGAGAATAGGAGAATTGCTTCAACTCAGGAGGTGGAGGTTGCAGTGAACTGAGATCGCACCATTGCACTCCAGCCTGGGTGACAGAGCGAGACTCTGTCTCCAAAAAAAAAAAAAATAAGAAAAAAAAAGACATACATAGAGGGATTACTTAATGTACACAGTTACCAAATGAATAAGCCAAGGTTGGAACCCAGGCGGTCTAGCTCAGAGGTTATACCACGAGCTGCTATGTTATATGGCCTCATATCACCTTATGCTACTACATCAGACTCAGAAGATGCAGGGGGAAGTAGAAGGAACTTTAAAGACAGTCTAACCTATTGCACTCATTTGGATAAATGAAGAAAAGGGAGAGCCAGAGAGGTGAACAGTCTTGCCCAAGATCATAGTGCTTGACACTGTCAATCTTCCGGATGCCAGCCCTCTCCCAGGGCTTCCTCCAGCACTTACAAGCACCAGCTATGTGCACGGTGGTGTGGTGGGGGGAGGTGGCAAAGTGCAAAATCAAGAGGCCCTCAGCTTCTCTCTGGGCTTTGGTTTCCTAAGCTGTAAAATGAGGAGTTGAACTAGAAACTCCAGGTTCAAAGGTACATTCAGCCATAAAGTTCTGAGCATCTATGACTCCAGGACATTGAGAATCTTGTTAGGAAGCAAGACAATTATACATAAAAAGTGCATGCAACCATAACAACACAGACCATACCACAAGACAGTCATTAAAATGAACAACCAGACAGTGAGTTCCACTGACATTCAGAGCATCCTATAGACCAGAAAGACTCACTAGGAGAAAAAAAGATGTGAGCTGTTCTTCAAGAATGGGTAGAAACTGAAAAGAGAGAGAGGAGAAGAGGAGGATTCACCAAGGCAAAGGAAATGACAGGAGGGAAGAAAGGGTGGGATTTGCCACAAGGATTACTGAGTGAGACCATAAAACAGGCAAAGCCAAAAGAACCTAGGCCACATTGCCAAGTGGGAGCAAAAAGTACATGAGCAGATCTGAATCTGAACCCATCTGGCTTCTTGGTAACCTGGTAACCTATGGCCTTAATTAATCCCCACCCTGAAAGGATGTTGTAAAGTGACAGAGTAAGTAAAATACCTAAAGGAGTTCCTGGCACACAGTAGGTGCTCAATCAAGAAGAAAGTGTTCTGGGTGCAGTAGCTCATGCCTGTAATCCCAGCACTTTGGGAGGCTAAGGCAAGTGGATCACTTGAGGTCAGGTCAGGAGTTTGAGACCAGCCTGGCCAACATGGTGAAACCACATCTCTACTAAAAATACAAAAATTAGCCGGGTGTGGTGGTAGGTGCCTGTAATCCCAGCTACTTGGGGGGCTGAGGCAGGAGAATTGCTCAAACCCAGAAGGCAGAGGCTGCAGTGGGAGAGATTGTGCCACTGCACAGCCTGGGCAACAGAGTGGGACACCATCTCAAAAAAAAAAAAAGTGTAAGTCTTTAGGGACCCGTGTGGTGGCTCACCTGTAATCCCAACACTTCGGGATGCTGAGGTGGGAGGTCTGCTGAAGATGAGGAGTTTGAGATCAGCCTAGGCAACATAGCGCACGCGCTCTCTCTCTCTCTATATATATAAAAAACTAAGGAGGTGTTCAATCAATAGTAGCTAATAGCAGCAATGTAATTTTTCATCTTTTTTTTTTTTCTTTTTGAGATGGAGTCTCGCTCTGTCGCCCGGGCTGGAGTGCAGTGGCCGGATCTCAGCTCACTGCAAGCTCCGCCTCCCGGGTTTACGCCATTCTCCTGCCTCAGCCTCCTGTGTAGCTGGGACTACAGGCGCCTGCCACCTCGCCCGGCTAGTGTTTTTTTTGTATTTTTTAGTAGAGACGGGGTTTCACCGTGTTAGCCAGGATGGTCTTGATCTCCTGACCTCGTGATCCGCCCGTCTCGGCCTCCCAAAGTGCTGGGATTACAGGCTTGAGCCACCGCGCCCGGCCTAATTTTTCATCTTGTGTTTGTTACAACACCAAACAACCTTATCTGTAAAGTTCTTCTACCCTCCATGGGGAGCCTTGCTTTCCCTTGTTTCCTAAACGTCACAGGCTCTTTAAGTGCAGGACTCATCTTCTTATCCCTACCATCTAGGTATAAATGTTGTTTAAAACACAAGAATTATGGAACCAAACAAGTAGTGTATGACAGTGGATTGTAGTCAGGCCCCCAAATACAAAGAGCCAAAGTAGCAATGGTGCAGATTTACCATTCCAGAGGCCAGAGGAAGTGCCACCGCTCAAACAGAAACAGAGGGATTCTGCACCCACTCCTTGCTTCCCAGGGTGAACACCCTGATGAAAAAGAGTTTCTTTGGATTTTTGACTGGGAATACAAGCTTGATTACCAGTGTCCCTGCTGAGAGCCTAGACACTAATAATATACAAACCAGTCTTATGATTGGAACCTTAAAGGCATCTGCAAACCACAGAGTTAATTTTCAGGGTACGCCTCATCGCTCAAGTCAACATTTCCTTTTGGTATTTAAAGTAACCACACAGAAAGAATCACATTTGAGCAGATTTTGTGCTCCAGCTGCCTGCAGTCTGCAGCAAAAGAAAAACAAAACATAAAGATGATTCGCCAGATTTGGTCCCAAGCAGCTCCCTTGATACTAAATTGGTGAGCAACTCTATGTGTGCCCAGATCATTAATTTTCACAGGGAGCAGGCATGACTGTGGGACAGGTCTGCCTCCCATTTAAAGCATGTGACTTCCTGAACTCAATTCCCCTTGTCCATGCCTACAAATGATAAAGACAATTTTTTTTAAAACCATAGAATGCTTCTATTTCTTTGCCAAGCAGTGGTCAATGAGTATTTGCTGAATGACCACCATGTGCCTGGAACACATTCAGACCACTGCAATGGACAGACACCACTTGCCCCCTTCTAGTCTCTTCCTCACTAGTTCATCTGCCACACCATGGCAACACTGACCATTTGCTGACCACGTCATTACCTGCTTAAAAGTCTTCAGTAGCAACCAACTGTCAATGGGATAACATCCTAGCTTCTATTCTTCTAATAATCTGGCTTCGACCTACACTTTCAATGTTTTCACAGTTTTTCAACCTCTACCCTAAAGAATGGCTGCTCCCTGTGTGCTCCCTGCCTCTGGCTCTTGGTTCCTGCCACTCCTTTTATCAGCTCCTCCCCACCATTTGAGGCTTCTGCTTCCAAGCACAGTTCAATGCCACTTCTTCCACCAAGTCTTCCCAGAACTGCGTTTTCTAGACAGATGGATCTTAAAGTTTGGTTGTATGCGTGTTTTTTTTCCTTTTCTAACCAACAGTATCTTTGGTGGAGAGCCTGATGAAAGCCATGAAACCCTCCCTAGAAAAATATACATGCCCACAGAATGACACACACAATTTCATGGAGTCCTTGAAGCCAGTCCATGGACCCAGACTGAAAGTCACTGATAAAGATCTCTATCTGAGTATTAAGTCATTCACTCAAATATTCACCGGGAATCTACCAGTCTTAGGAGCCGTGCTGCTTCTAGAGACATAAAAATGATATCACAATCGTCTCCTCAAGTAATCCACAGGCTAATGGGAAACGTGTCATCATACTGTGATAACTGCTTTAACAGAAGCATAAAAGATGAGGTAGAAACTTCAAGAAGGCATAACATGAATCTATTATCTCCCAAACTAGGATAAAAGTTCCCTGAGAAAATTTGAGGGTAGTATTATAATATCTAGAATAGTGCTATGTGCATGCACACACACACACACACACACAGAGTACATAATTAGTATTTGTGCAAAGACAATGGAATCAATAAGATAAAAAGAGCAAGTATAGGCACAGTACCCACATACACCAGACACTCTTGAGATACAGTTAAAATGGTCCCACTGTGGACCAATTGTGCTATACAAATTATCCCAAGCTGGGTGCGGTGGCTCACATCTGTAATCCCAGCACTTTGGCAGGCAGAGGCAGGTAGATCGCTTGAGGTTAGGAGTTTGAGACCAGCCTGGCCAACACAGTGAAACCTCATCTCTACTAAAAATACAAAAATCATCTGGGCATGGTGATGCACACCTGTAATCCCAGTTAGTCAGGTGGCTGAAGCATGAGAATTGCTTGAACCCAGGAGGTGGAGATCGCAGTGAGCCGAGATTGCATCACTGCACTCCAGCCTGGGTGACAGAGTGAGACTCTGTATCAAAAAAAGAAAAAAAACGGCCAGGCGCGGTGGCTCAAACCTGTAATCCCAGCACTTTGGGAGGCCGAGATGGGTGGGTCACGAGGTCAGAAGATCGAGACCATCCTGGCTAACACGGTGAAACCCCGTCTCTACTAAAAAAATACAAAAAACTAGCCGGGCGAGGTGGCAGGCGCCTGTAGTCCCAGCTACTGGGGAGGCTGAGGCAGGAGAATGGCGTAAACCCAGGAGGTGGAGCTTGCAGTGAGCTGAGATCCGGCCACTGCGATCCGGCCACTGCACTCCAGCCTGGGCAATAGAGCAAGACTCCGTCTCAAAAAAAAAAAAAAAGAAAAAAAAGAAAAAAAAAATCCCAGCCTAATTCATGGCTCTTTTCATCCTGAACACGTTCAATCTCTGCCCCTATGGAGGAAAGGTACCATAAGATACTATACTTTATGAGCCCCAAATAGTTTATTTTCACCAAGAAACACTGTAAAGTAACCACATCCCTTTGTTTGGAGACTTTCTGTACAGATTTGATTCACCTGCCACCCCTTCCTGTAGAACAGATACTTCTACAGGAGTACAAAAGAGCCAATGCTTCATTAGTAGGAGACAGGGCTTTCAAAGGTCACATACTTGAAGAAAAGAATTAAGTGATTTGGGTTTGGGAAATGTGATTCTCTTTTATAAAAGCCAAATGGGTAGAGCATGTGTTGAAACTGGACTTACTGGGTTGTGCTGGAACTCTTCCATTATTTGTCACTTCTGCCTTGGCTGTAGCTTAGAAGTGATGTTTAAGAAACACTGACATGGCCAGGCATGGTGGCTCACGTCTGTACTCCTAGTACTTTGGGAGGCCAAGGCAGGCGGGTAACTTGAGGTCAGGGGTTCGAGACCAGCCTGGCCAACGTGGCAAAACCCTGTCTCTAGTAAAAATACAAAAATTAGCCGGGTGTGGTGGTGCATGCCTGCAATCCCAGCTACTCTGAAGGCTGAGGCAGGAGAATCTCTTGAACTCAGGAGGCGGAGGTTGCAGTGAGCCGAGATTGCACCACTGCACTCCAGCCTGGGCAACAGAGTGAGACTCCATCTCAAAAAAATAAATAAAAAAGAAACACTGACATTCAACAGCAAAGTGGCAGAGGCACCCACCACCACAGAGCGCAGGTGTTCCCACCCTTCTGCTTCTTAGTACCACTGCTCCAGTAAAGAGCTAGGTCCCACTACTCTAGAAACAAAAGGTTTACTTTTTGAGATAGACATTTACGCCGGCAATCTGTTTATTCCTTCCTCCTAAAAAATATGAATTTTATTCGAGTATGGTTTTTGTGAAAATCATTATGTCATATATCCACTGAATATCAAAATTAGAGCTCAATTAACAAAATTAGAGCTAAAATTATCTATTTTGCAATTAGATAAGTTCATAGAATAATTATCTTCAACAGTTACATCTCATATTGTATATATTTATCATTTCTTTTCATCTTTATTTTTAATTCTTGCTAACTGGCATTCTGGTCTGATTATATTGTGCATATCCTTTACGAATTATGTTGTCTGATGTGACACAGCAGCCACTAACAACACTACTAGTGATATAACTCAATGCTCACTATACTGTTTTCCAGGGCATCTGGAGAAAAAAAAGAAATGAGGGGATTTTTAGAAATTATGTTCCTATATTTATTATTTACATGAGGTTTTCAGGACATAGATAATTCCATCACGATTTTAGAGAGTAGTTTTATTGTACATTAAAAACACAAACTGGGCCGGGCGCGGTGGCTCAAGCCTGTAATCCCAGCACTTTGGGAGGCCGAGACGGGCGGATCACGAGGTCAGGAGATCGAGACCATCCTGGCTAACATGGTGAAACCCCGTCTCTACTAAAAAATACAAAAAACTAGCCGGGCGCGGTGGCGGGCGCTTGTAGTCCCAGCTACTCGGGAAGGCTGAGGCAGGAGAATGGCGTAAACCCGGGAGGCGGAGCTTGCAGTGAGCTGAGATCCGGCCACTGCACTCCAGCCTGGGCTACAGAGCGAGACTCCGTCTCAAAAAAAAAAAAAAAAAAAAAAAAAAAAAAAACACAAACTGGCCGGGTGCAGTGGGTCACACCTGTAATACCAACACTTTGGGAGGCCGAGGTGGGCGGATCACTGGAGGTCAGGAGTTTGAGACCAGCCTGGCCAACATGGCAAAATCCCATCTCTACTAAAAATACAAAAATTAGCCAGGAGTGGTGATGTGCACCTGTAATGCCAGATACCTGGGAGGCTGGGAGGGAAGCAGAGGTTGCAGTGAGCCGAGATCGTACCACTGCATTCCAGCCTGGGCCACAGAGCAAGACCCCATCCACCCCTCTCAACAAAAAAAAAAAAAAAAAGAAAGAAAGAAAGAAAGAAAGAAAGAAAAAAAAAAAAGACTGGGTGCGGTGGCTCACGCCTGTAATCCCAGCACTTTGACAGGCTGAGGTAGGAGGATCACCTGAGGTCAGGAGTTCGAGATCAGCCTGGCCAACATGGAGAAACCTCGTCTCTACTAAAAATACAGAATTAGCTGAGCGTGGAGGTGCATGCCTATAATCCCAGCTACTCAGGAGCCTGAGGCAGGAGAATTGCTTGAACCTGGGAGGCAGAGGCTGAGGTGAGCCAAGATTGTGCCACTGTACTCCAGCCTGGACAACAAGAATGAAACTCCGTCTCAAAAAAAAAAAAAAAAGAAAAGAAAAACAAACAAACCAAACTGGTGAGCCATGGGAATTGAGAAACAAATCCCTGCCCTGACAGGTAGAGAGGACAGGATGGGACAGATCTCGGTACTTCCACAGCAGCACTCCCTCCGTGGCACTGCCTCCACGCCACTGCACGGGGGTACTACACTACACTGGTGTAGAACACCAGGGCTCAGAGCCAGAGGTGGGAAACCAAGGGCAGAGTCTACCTCTTGGCAGCCACTAGATCAATACAAGGCTTCAGAACATCTCACTCCCTGACTCTTCTCAAAGCAATGCTGCATCTAATCTCTAGACAGGAAGGGAAAACCAAAATGTCACCACTGTAAGCCCAATGGAACCCCACAGGGAACAAAACCCACCTGCCTTCTAAATGTTCCTAACCTCAGAAAGACTGCCCAGAGCTTGCAAACAAGTCAGGCCAGGGCTCCTCACACAGAACGCTGGGGAGGGGTACGAGGTGGACGGCCCCGGCTCTGAGGCTGTGTGACCTCAGTTTGATCACTGAGTCACCCATGGCCTGTTTCCTCATGAAGAGAGGCTTGAATGAGATGATCCGTAATTCTGGAAATTCCGTATTTGTCACCAGAAGATAATCTGACCTATAGATCTCATATAACAATAACGTAAATAGTTTTGGAGACTGAGCAAAAGGTTTCCTCATCCCGCCTCCATCAGATACCCCTCTACAGCACCCTACAACTCCTTTCCTCCAGGACCCAGAGCACTAAAGCAACCGTGTGTTGGCATGACGTCACAAGGCCCCAAAGTGGGTCTGTGATAGAATAATCCAATTTATCCTTCCTAAATGGCCTACTCCACAATGCCATTAAGGGGTTGGCAGGAGAGAGGCAAAGGGAGGATGACAGACAGAACATTTTCATACAAAAACTTTGTGAAGACCCAGGTTTCCATAATAGATTTTGTCCACTAAAATGAGTGTTTAGATTACTCTCACTGGGGCTGGCTACTAACTGTTCCAAATGAAGCTATTATTATTTTATAACCAAAGTATATTTTTATACTAGGGCTTATATGTACCATTAGGGAAGAAACAATGTGAGCAATTCCTCATGCCAACTCAAAATACCTCTGCATGCAAACACTCCAGCATTTAGACCATAACATCCCCTAAGAAAGAAATTGTAGGATGCCTTGGCACATTCCCTAGATAGTTCTGTCATCAATTCAAAGAGCTTTTCCCCTTATCCTCTTTACCATTTTACAGAGAAAATGCCATGTTACCTTTCTTTTTTTTTGAGACGGTGTCTCGTTCTGTCGCCCAGGCTGGAGTGCAGTGGCGGGATCTCGGCTCACTGCAAGCTCCGCCTCCCGGGTTCCCGCCATTCTCCTGCCTCAGCCTCCCGAGTAGCTGCGACTACAGGCGCCCGCCACCTCGCCTGGCTAGTTTTTTTGTATTTTTTTAGTAGAGACGGGGTTTCATCGCTTTAGCCAGGATGGTCTCGATCTCCTGACCTCGTGATCCGCCCGTCTCGGCCTCCCAAAGTGCTGGGATTACAGGCTTGAGCCACCGCGCCCGGCGCCATGTTACCTTTCTACAGACACACTTGGCTTGCTATTACCCCTTCTCATATCCAACTCTTGTGCCTCAGGTACCAAGTGAACCCATCTTAGCCAAACTAAAACTCATTGGTGTCAGGCAGGAATAATTCCCTCCAATCCACCCCCTTGCCTTTCTGTTCTTTTCTTTTGGACAGTAAGGCCAAGAGAAGCAAACAGACTACTTTATATTTACATAGAGGTTTGTGATTTGCAAACCACCCACACATCCATGATCTCATCTGAGCCTCATAACAATGCAATGAGATAAACCTGCTCCCCCAGTAAGGTGTATGCCTACTCCTCAGGACTGTTATTGGGATAGCACACCATGAGCACACACTAGGTGCTGGCTGCTAGAGACATCTGCTATGGTCTGAATGTCTCCCCAATATTCATATGTTGAAATGCTCACCCCAAAGATGATGGTAGGAGGAGATCAGGCCTTTGGGAGGTGATCAGGTCATCAGGCCAAAGCTCTTGTGAATGGGATTAGTGTCCTTATAAAGAGGCCAGAGAGAGGCCCTTCCCTTCTACTGTGTCAGATTAAGTGTGAAGGAGCTGTCTGTGAACCAGAAAGCAGGGCCTCACCAGACTGAATCTCATGTTGTCTTGAACTTGGACTTCCCAGCCTCCAGAACTGTGAGAAATAAACTTCTGTTGTTTACAAGCTAACTAGTCTATCATATGTTGTTTTAGCAGCCCTAATGGACTAACACAGCATTAAACATAGCAAACATTATTTTACCCATTTTATGAGCGAGAAACTGAGGCTTGGAAGTTGGACAGCTGATTGCACGTAACTAGGCCTCTAGGGATCTAGAGCAAGCTATGAAGGTAGAAAGCCTGGTACGGGATTCTTTCCACCACCATGGCAATACAGACTCCATTTGTTTTTAAAAACTTTGTAACTCTACACTTCTATGTAGGCTTAGGCACACTGATAGAAGGGGGCCTGAAGTTCCAGTCCTAGTCCCAGTTCACTGCTGGTCACACACTCAGACCTTTGTATCCCCTTCTTCATAATGAAAGCACTCATTTTTTTTCTCTTTTTTTCTTCTTCTTTCTTTCTTTTTTTTTTTTTTTGCACCAAACGAATGTCAAGCTTTCAGATGAAAGGCCCTATTACCAGTACAAAGTATCATTTAATTACACTGCTGATACAGCTCCAGTTATCTGCTTCCCAGCTCCTAACTCCCACTGGGCAGATTCTGAAACTGCATAGGAGATTAAGTCAAGAGAGGCGAACAGGAGAGACATTCTCTCCTTGAACTTTCTTAAATGGAAGAGGAGGGGGGGAAAAATGAAAAGAAAGGCCTATTTTCCAAGGAGGAGGCTGGGGCAATGATCTTTCCATTAGGCAGACCTGCATAAGAATCTATAGATTATTTAACGCCGGGGGTGGCTGTGGAGTGAAATAAAGGAACCTTTGTGCAATGCCAGCCGCAGCTCCCTCAGCTCTCCCCACAGCCAGGCATTTCACCCAACCCTTTAAATCATCAAGCTCTAATGCACCCCATCTGTGTACCGGCCTGAGCCAATGAAACTGAAGCCTGTGCTGACTTTGGCCTGGACTTGTGAATGAGCCTTTCTGCCCCAAAAGGGACAGGAAGGACATGAGGCCAACAAAGTATTTTTTTTTTTCTCATTACTTGTCTTCTCCAAGGCTCAACCTCCATCTATTCATTTATCATTTACTGAGATCTTGCCATGGGTCAGGTTCTGACCCTGAGACGTAAAGCAGATATAGGCCATGCCCAAGGACATAGAAGAAGAGCTCAGGAGAAAGGAGTGAAGGAGGGAGATGAAGAAGAAGGGACACTCTTGACTAAGGCACACAGCCCTGAAACACCCATACCTGCATATTCAGGGAATGTGGCTTGGTTCCGAGTGGCTGAAACAAAGTGGAGAGCTGGCAGGAGACCTAACAAAAAAGTCATGACTCTGCCAAATTGTCAAAGGCCCTGTACACTAGGCCAAAGAGATAAGACATAAATTCTGAAGGCCATTACCATCTCCACATATTCAACTTCTGCCCATTTTATAAGGCCCAGATCAAAGAACCACCTCCTCCAGCAATCCCTCCTGAACACCCACTCAAAGTAATCACTCTTCTCTGAACCTCTGATTTGACATCTTGGACAAGTTTTATGAGTTTCAGCTTCTTCATCCGCATAAAATATGACTCATGTCACCTACCTTAAAGACTTCATACGAAAGTTAAGATAACATTTATAAAGTGTCAAGCTGCAGTTTTTAGTACATAGAGGGTGCTAAAATACCTTATTGGCACCTCAATTTCTTATGATACATAGCACTGGTTCCTTGTATTAAAAAAATGATGCCTTGGCTTTCCCAGTAGATATAGGCAAATAATTTCCCTAGAGATTTCCAAAAAAAAAAAAAACACACCAAAAAAACCCGACAACTCACAATTCCCCTCCAACTTTGCAAACCCAATTCCAACACCCCAGAGACCAACTCCTCTCTTCTCTCACTGACACCTTCTCACATTCAAACTTCCAGACTCAAGGGGTTCCCCAAAATTCAAAGGGAAGCTGAGAAGGAAGCTAAAGGCTGGCTGAAATGTAAGCAGCATAAAGGAGAGGAATTAACAGAACCATAAAGAAAAGAAAGTGGGGCAGATTCACAAGTCTGGCCAGAGGATAGGACTCTAAGGGGCTGTATGCTTCAAGCTCTGTGGTCACCTTAGACCCTGGAGAATAGGCTAGAATAGGGGGTTCGGTCCTCAGGCCTGATTTGAAAAGCCTTACTACTACAGATGTGGTTATTTGGGCAGCCTTCTTCACCTCCTAGGTCAAATCAGCCAGCTGGAGAGGACTGTTCTACAAGAGCTGACTAGATCCTTCATTCCTCTCTGGCTGGGGCTACCAAACCAGAGACAAAGAAAGCAACAGCCACCTTTTCCAGCAGGTCTTGTAAACAGATGAGGAACACTGATTTAAAAACAAAACAAAAAACTTCATCTGGGTCTGTGTAGAGGTGGGTTGGTTTGTTTTTACTTTAATGGCGTGAAGTCCTGGTTCTGGGTAAAGATGCTTTTGTAAGGGAAAAGTCTCCCATGATCTCTTTCTCTTTGTCTGCAGCCTAGTAAAACCTGTTTCTCTTCCCCTGGGAATCTAGGGCCAGGAGGGAAGCAGTTCCCCTGAGAACGCTGCCTGAAGGATCCATTTCCCGAATTGCACAACTGACATGTTGGTTTATTTACTTAATAATCCCCCAGCCCCATCTTTAGAAAACAGCTGCCTAAGCACCTCAGGAAAAATCGGGTTCCATTCTTCTGATCATGATCAAATGTCATGCCATTATTACTCATGTATAAGCCCTAAAGGCCCCCACAGGCCGGTCCCTGCCAAAGGCCACCCACTTTAGTAACTCCACAGTCTTACAACTTCCTGGGGGGCTCTCTCTTCTTGCTAAGGAACCCCTCTTACAAGACATCCTCCTGCTTTCTTAGAATTCACCTTCTGAGCAGGGAGCACTCTTCACTCTTCGTCCGCCAACCTAAACCAAGCAAGCTGAGCACAAGGCTCCCATCCATCCCCAGCCCTTCCCTTTTCTGGCCTGCAAGCTGCCAGCTCCCAAAGCCTCCAACAAGGATGACACCTCATTTCAAAAATAACAAATTAAACTACTACTCTGTCCCTCCAACTCAGAGTTACTTCTCAGTTGAGCGAGACAGTCATGTGGGTCAGCCCTCCCTGTACAAAGATGGAGTACAAATATTCTTGAGAGAGCCTGTAAACCTCTGCAACCTTAGGAGCACTAAGCGCCCTCCCCTAGGTAGGCAAGGAAGGCCTGCTGGAAACATGTACCTTGGAAATTAGTTCATCATGATTGGCCAAGTGAGCTCTGCAGTGAATGCAGCTGTAGGTCCGGTGGCAGGAAGGCAGATATGCCTGGAAAGTCTTTGATCTTGTCATCTTCACCATTGGCGCTGCTGAGTGTGGGGTGAACTCTGGGGCAGCCCACGAGGCACTCCCACAGGATGGGTCGCACGGGAAACACCGGAAGACACAGGTAAAGGCCGTGGTTTGGCAGCGGGTGGGTGTGGGGCAGGCTCCACACACTGGTGATGTCTTCGGCAGAAGAACCCTCACGCGGAGGTCTAGGGCTAGTTCTCAGCAGCCTGTAACATCAAGGAAAGAGGACTAACATTGGCTGATGGAGCAGGGCTCCCTACAAAGCAAGCAGAATCCAACTGCTACCCATGAAGAAGGCAACACTTACAGGATCAAATGACCCACTTCTCTGTTCCTTGTATTATGCCCAAGATACCCGATGAATGAGAAAGAAACCACTGGAGACTCCAGTCTCGCTGCTTTTCTGGAGTGGGAAGTTCAGTATCATCCCAGCAGTTTCATTAGACACCCAGCACATGCATTATCATCATTCCCAGGCAGCCCTAGATAACATCAGGCTTGAAGATGTGCTACCACCTACAGCCCCAGGGAGAGGACTCCTCAGGGCCCCCTCTCCTGAGCCAACCAAGGCAACTGGTTAAAGGAGAAGTTAAAGTCTAGCCTCTAGAGGTTCACCACATCCAACAGTCACACCTGGGTTTCTCATCCATTTCCAGATGTCGAGAGTCCAACGCTTGAAGCCATCACCTGCAGAGGCAGCAAACCCCACACTCCAGGCTTTGCTTTAGAGATTGAGCATGGGATATAAAGGATCAAGTTCCCAATCCGCGGGATCCCTAGTGGTAAGCCAGCTCTTTCCGAAGAAGTTATTCTCTCTGCAATACACCTCACTTAGAAGTAAATAGTACATTATTTTTTTAAACCAAATGAATGAAATCGATGGCATAATCAGAATCCTGCATCTAAAATTCACAGTAACAGTGAATTTTACCAGAATTCCTTCCCAGCCCTTTGACTTCCCATTATTCATCCCATAGTACCATACATCTTTTCTACCACAGCCTCAGCTCTTTTACTGGGAACCAAGGACACTGAGAAAGCGAGGTGGTGCCAAGGTAACTAAGTGAGCAGCGAGTCCAAATAAAGGTCTGAGGGCAGGGCCACAAGGTCTAAGACTCCTCTGCTTCTCTGTGGCTCACCTGCCTGAGGCTTCTGCACCTGCTATCCCCTGGGCTTCACTAATAGGGGTGGTGTTTCCACTTGCCTACCTCCCAGGAGAGTGGGGAGTGTTAATTAACACCTGCGTCATGCTTTGAAGATAAAATTATTTAGGGAGATGGGGAAGGAAGATAAACAAAATCAGATCTTCCTGGCTGGACTACGTCTGGGATCCATCTGGATCTTTAGAGAGAGCCTGCAAATCATCATCCTCTTTTTCCTCTAAACCTCCCTGGAACCAAATCTTCCAAAGCAAAGCTGCCATCTTCCCTGGAATCCTTCCCACCAAAGCAGTCACTGAGGCCGCCATACTTCTGGGACACTTTATATCGTCCTGAGTGGCCAACAGCACTACCTAGCACTAGGCTGAAGGACAGTATCAGTCACCACCCCTTATTCCACAGTAAGAGCACTCCTCTTTTGCAGCCCTGAGCCAAGGAGGCTCCATATGCGCCAATTATATGTGAGTTATCTGACTGTTGAAGGGATTCAGATCTCCAGGGGCCAAGGTACGATGTCGCCCCTGCTCAGCCTCCCACCTCTAGTTTTAAAGATGTAAAATCAGGTTATAGTGAACATTATAGCAACACTTGAAGGAAATGGAAGTGGGAAATAATTCTCTCGGCTTTGCCTCAGAGTTAGGCCTGGCCATCACAGGAGACAGGACGAAAGATCCATAAACTTTTGGATCCAGAATCCCTTCATCACACCCTGGGCACACTCTGAGTAGCAGGTAAGGTGAATGACAAGACAGTCCACAGAAGACCAATGCTGTTGGGTGCCACAGCGTTACAGGTAGAAAGGTGGTAGAGCGAAGTACTCCGCTTGGAGTTTCCTGAAATACCCTCAACCTTCCTTTTTCCTTCTTTTTTGAGACAGTCTCACTCTGTCTTCCAGGCTAGAGTACAGTGGCATAATCTTGGCTCACAACAACCTCCGCCTCCCGGGTTCAAGCAATCCTCTTGCCTTAGCCTCCCAGGTAGCTAGGATTACAGGTGCCCACCACCACGCCTGGCTAATTTTTGTATTTTTAGTAGAGACGGGGTTTCACCATGTTGGCAAGACTGGTCTTGAACTCCTGACATCAGGTGATCAACCCGCCTCGGCCTCCCAAAGTGCTGGGATTACAGGTGTGAGCCACCGCGCCTGGCCCTTCAACCTTTCTAATATTCCTGTTCCATTCTCAGGATAGACAGCACGTCCAGGAAAGGAAGGAGTGGTGAGTTATAGAGTAAGGAAATAGGAAAGACAGGCAGGGGAAAACAAGCAGTAGGTTTCCCCCAGGCCAAATGCTGCTGGAGTCCACAGCCTTAGCTGCCCGCTGGGGAGCACACAGAACACCAGACCCATTCATCTTACACAAACACAGAGGGGAGAAAAAGAAACAATGACCTGGCTGCCAGTCTGAGTTTAGAGAGCAGATACAGAGTCTGTTTTCTTAGACATGCAGACAGCTTCTAAATTATGCATTTCCCCAGAGTAGAATTATTTCTTCTCTCACTTCTCCTCTGAAAGAAACCCCCCAAAAAAGTTTACAGGCAGAAGTTTCTGGTTATGCTCAGCTTCAAATCTGAATCCCAAAACTTATTCAAAGCTACCTTCTGTGAAATAAGCATTTCTCGTTTGTACTAAATGCGAGTGTGTCACACACACACACACACACACGCACATTCCATCCTTACCACAGCTCTGAATCTAAAAAGACAAGAGAAAAATTTACCACATAAGCAATGGCCCAGGCTGTCTGGTGCTAGAAAGGCTCTGGAAGGCCTAGACAAGAGGCCTTAACACTTCGCTGTGGCAGGGTCACTCTGCTCCCCATTGCTCTTAAATATGAATAAACAGGCATCCTAGAGAGGGGACTCAGTTCCTAAGAAGAAAAAAGGAAAAGCCAGGTGCGGTGGCTCACACCTATAATCCTAGCACTTTGAAACAGGAATGCTTGAGCCAAGGATTTTAAGACCAGCCTGGACAACATGGCAAGACCTCATGTCTACAAAAAAATTTAAAAATTAGCCAGGCATGGCTAATAAAAAATTAGCATGCGCCTGTGATCCCAGCTACCTGAGAGGCTGAGGCGGGAGGATTACTTGAGCCCAGGAGGTTGAGGCTGCAGTGCACAGTGTTCACTCCAACTGCATTCCAGACTGTGTCACAGAGCATTAAAAAAAAAGAAGAAAAGAAAAAGGGGAGAAAAAGTGGCTTGCTGAAATATGAATCTTGTTCAACTGGTACAGGACAAACTAGAAGAAATGAGAGGAGGTAAGTAGAAAGCAAAGTGAAGCAGGATCAAGAAAGGCCTATAGGTCCAGGGGCAGTGGTTCACGCCTGTAGTCCCAGCACTTTGGGAGCCTGAGATGGGCGGATCATGAGGTCAAGAGATTAAGACCATCCTGGCCAATATGGTGAAACCCCATCTCTACAAAAAATACAAAAATTAGCCAGGTATGGTGGCACACACCTGTAGTCTGAGCTACCTGGGAGGCTGAGGCAGGAGAATCACTTGAGCCTGGGAGGCGGAGCTTGCAGTGAGCCGAGATCACGCCACTGAACTCCAGCCTGGCGACAGAGCGAGACTCCGTCTCAAAAAAAAAGAAAAAAAAAAAGGCCTGTGGGCTGAGAAAGGGGAAAGCAGGCTGCATGAGAGGAACAAGCTGAGAGGTGGGGACCAAAAACTCATCATCTGCATTGTCTTCTTCCCTTTTAAGCAAAAATTTTAAAAGCTTCTCGGGTCAATTCTCAGGAAAGAAAATTGATTTTTTTTTTTTAAGGAAGAAATTAAGAGTATGGAGTTGAACTCATTCTAATTTTTGAACTTTAGCCCCTGTTAATGGTACTTCATGAGTCCAACTCACAGAACGTAACCGTGGAGTCTAAATTGATTCCCAACAATCATCAAATGAGCTTGATATTTAAAAGCCTCGGGGCACATGTGCAAATGAAACACCATTTTCAGTGAACTAATAATCCATCACGTTGGAAATTAAAGGAAGATTTGCCGCCGCCCCTAGCTAGCTTACAATGAGCAGCACGGAAAGAAAACATGTGAGATATTATGATTAAAAACAAAGATCTTCGATACAACACCTCGAGAGCCAAATGCACACAGAGCACATGCCAACCTGGCCAGCACCACCCGCCCCCGCCTCCCTGGCCAACAGGCCTTCCCCACAAGGGAGTAATTGCCGCTGAAACTCAAAACAGAACCTTCTGAATGCCACCAGGATGGAGGGGCGGGAGGTGGGACGCTTTAGTTAAGCCACAGAGGAACGTGAGGATTGATGTGGAAGCAAGGCTGGACCACCACATGCCGAGCCACAGGAACTGACCCGAGAAGTGGGACTCTCTACAGGAAGGACACGGGACAAGGCTGGTCCCAAGGCGTGCCTCTGTGTTGTTGTTTCCATGGGGTGTCTGAGAGGAGGTGAAGACTGGAAAAGAAGTGGGCTCTGGACCCACACAAACCAGGTCCACTCCTTTCTAGCTGCATGACTTTCAGCAAGTTACGAAAACACCCTGATCCTCAGCTTCCCCATCTCTAATAAGATCAACCTCCACAGGGTTCTACGTGTTAAGTGAGACTGTCTCAGTGCTTACACAGAGCTGGCGCACAATACACACCAAAATTTTATCTATTATTTTTAATGGCCAGTGGGGGACAAAAACAGATGCTGCTGCTTCAAAAAAAAAAAAAAAGGCCTGCGAGTTCAGACAGACATAGAGTTTGGGGTCCTTTGGGAACATCCTATTTTTCCTCTCTTTCCTATTTATGTTGAACTAGATGCCTGTGTGTAGCCGAATTCCAGCCTGCCCCTTCCATCAGGATCCTTTAACTTGTCTTCAAGCAGCTCTTTGAGATGGTACCACTGGGACATCTCCCCAAATCTAGAATTCTCTTTTCAAGATGAGACAAAGCGGCAATAACATTGGAGGAACCACACGTATGTGTTAGTACTGAGGTCCTTCTAAGAGGTGCTTCCTCAGTGGCCATGCTCTCAACAGCCCAAAGGTAAGCATCTCTGACTTATACAGCCCTGGCAGGCCATTGGGCCTCTTTACCCCTCAAATCCACCCACTGCATGCCAGTCAGTGTTGTCTATTTAAAAAGGAGATTTGACCATGTCATCACGCTTACAGCCTTCAGAAAGGCAACACAGAGCAGTGGTTAAAAAGACAGGACCGGCTGGACACAGTGGCTCACGTCGATAATCCCAACACTTTGGGAGGCTGAGGCAGAAGGACTGCTTGAGGCCAGGAGTATGAGACTAGCCTGGGCAACACAGTGAAACCCTTAAAAAAAAAAAAAAAAAAAAAAAAGAACCTGGAACTAGTTGCAAATCCCAGCTCTGTCATTTACTAGCTGTGTGACCTTGGACAAATTACCAAGCCTCTCTGGGCCTCACTTTCCTCACAAAAAATAGAGACAATAATATCTACTTCATACGGCTCACGTGAGGATGAACTAAGTTAGTAGAAAAGTACTAAGCATATGTGCCTGGCATGTAGTAACCATATAACACATTCCAGGTGTGTATTACTACTGATGCCCATGCATAGCTTTGGACTCAACTGATCCTCTACACCTTATCATCCTCCATCTCTATTTATTGAAATGACACTTAAGAGTCTACCACGTGTCAGGAACTCTTTTGTTGGAGGCATGTGGCAACTTGTACCACTCCTTGTAGGTCCCCTCAATACACCACGCTTACACTCCATGCTTCCATGGTTTTGCTGATGCCACTCCTTCAGACTGATACAACCTTCCCATCTCTCCTCACAAGGCCCTTACTTGACCATTGAAACTCAGCTCAAATGTCACCTCAACACTGGGCTTAGTGGCCTCTCCTGTGTTCACCTCCATCTTAACCCTACTGAAATTGAAATTACCCTTTCCTGCCTCTGTATCCTCTACTAGAGGTAGGCTCCAAGAATCATCTTTGTATTCCATGAACTCAGCAGCGCAGGGCACACAGTAGAGGCTAAACACCATCACTGAACTGAACCTCCTCTGCTTCCCACTGGCTGCCCACTGGACAGGTCCACCTACCTGCACAGGTAGCAAATGTGATGAGGACCCTCCCTCCCTCTCCAAGCAAGGAGGAAGGAGGCAAACTTACTCTGCATCCCCAGACTCCATCTAACCCAATTCTCTCCTCACCACCTCTACTCCCATCCTGTGCTGGGATGCCCAGGAAAACCACAATTCCTGGGTGCCACTCAAAGGCCTGTCATTGGCATCCATGCCTATTCTTTACATTGCTGGTCTAGGTTTAAAAACAAACAAACAAATTAAAAACTCTTAGAAAGCCTGAAAGGGACCTTGTGCTAACTTTAAGGACAGGAGGGTAGGAACGTAACTAAGTAGCCATAGCCTGTCCCAACATCTGTGAAGAATGAAAGCAGCCCTGGCTGAATGGTGGTGGCAGCAGAAAGGAGGAGGCAAGCCACTTCTGGGAGTGGGAGACAGAAAAAAGGGAGAAGTGGAATCATAAGGGAAGGCCTTTATACTGGGAGAGTTGTCCTCCTTCCCCATCCTACTCTCCCCAGAATTCGGAGCCTAGAGCAGACAGCACAGAGAGACCTGTGCCCATCCAATGAGAGAGGTGGGCAGCAGTGCTGCCCAGCGGTTAAGAGTGCAGGATCTAGAGGTGGGTGGACTTGGATTCCATCTTAGTTCTTCTCACTAGCTACATTACCACTGGGCAAATTGCCTGAAAGGAGATAATAATAGTGCCTACCTCCTGCAGGAGACAGAAGGATCAAATGAGATAATGCAATTGGAGCATTCAGCACAGCACCCAGCACATGGTTAATACTCAATAATCCTGATTAGCTACAGTCACCCTTACCAGTGAGGGAGAAAAGGCACAGGAATTGTTCCTATTCACAAGACCAAAAGGAACAGTATTCCTGCCCCCAGGCTGACTCAGGGTGGTTAGGAGGTTAGGGCCTAAACTAATCGACTTAAAGGTACATTGTGGTTTAAGAAGGCTTCTGTGGCTTAGCTGGGGACCTGATATTATTACTGTCATTCCTAACACAGACCACTCCATCACTTACTGTACTGAAAAAGTTATCTCTGTGGTCTACACTGACTGTACTAATCTCAGGACAGGGCCACTGCTGAAACTTCTCTGAAAACCCTCTATTAAAGCTGCCAAGGAGCTGATGTGCAAGACCCACAGGAAAACCATCACTTTCTAGATACCTCTTTTTACAGCACTGGAACCAGGTGGGACTTCAAATCCACCCAGCTGGTAATAAAAACCAGCTTGGATACTCAAGAAACCATGCTCCTTCATAAACAAAACCAACCATTCATCTCAACGCTGGATGCAGGGTCTAGTCTTGGTTTCAGGAGGGTTATATGTCCGAGGATAATCCTACATGATCTCTAGAATTCTTTCAGCCTTTAAAGTCCTGGTTCCATGTAGTAGTGATGCTCTGCCTGCCGAATCTTGCCTCAGGGGAAAGTATCCCTCTGTCAACCTTCAAAACATCAGGTCAGTGGCGGTATTAGATTCTCACAGGAGCGCGAACCCTATTGTGAACCGTGCATGCCAGGGATCTAGGCTGTGCGCTCCTTATGAGAATCTAACTAATGCCTGATGAGCTGAGGTGGAACAGTTTCATCCCAAAACCATCCCCCACATCCATGGAAAAATTGTCTTCAACGAAACTGGTCCCTGGTGCCAAAAAGTTGGGGACCACTGCTCTAGAGGAATGGAAGAGCTACAGAGACTTCTGGCAACGCTTCATGAATATCATTTATCATAACCAGGATTTTGAGTCAAAACTACGGGCAGTCTCCAACACGCCAAGTTCAAACACTAATACTTTTTTTTTTTTGAGACGGAGTCTTGCTCTCTCACCCAGGCTGGAGTGTAATGGCGTGATTCTGGCTCACTGCAACTGCTGCCTCCCAGGTTCAAGCAATTCTCCTGCCTCACCCTCCCGGGTAATTGGGATTACAGGCATGTACCACCATTGCTGGCTAATTTTTTATTTTTAGTACAGATGGGGTTTCACCAAGTTGGCCAGGCTGGTCTTGAACTCCTGACGTCAGGTGGTCCACCTGCCTCAGTCTCCCAAAGTGCGGGGATTACAGGTGTGAGCCACAAACACTAATACTTTAGAATGCCAATACTGTTTGGCCGTGGTGCTGCCTTCAGCTGCTTTCATCTGAAATGCTCCTTAATGGGCTTTACTGTGTTTCTCTGGATTCTTCTCCTACCTCTCTGTTTGAGCCTCTATCTCCTGGCTATTCTCCTTCCATCGTTCTTGGAAGTGCTTCTGCCAAGTGCCTCTGACTGCTTGTTCCCCTGGGCCTTCTTATCCACACCCTTTCAAGCCTTCTAAACTTGTGCCTTCTACTCCTGAACCCTTGAACCCTTTATAAAGGATGTCTCCACGCTGGGCACAGTGGCTCATGCCTGTAATCCCAGCACTTTGGGAGGCTGAGGTGGGAGGATCATTTGAGCCCAGGAGTTCAAGACCAGCCTGGGCAACACAGTGAGACTGCCGTCACCTTCATTCCAATTCTGCTCCTTCTTCCAGTTGCCCAAGTAGGAAACACCCTTTACGCTTTCCCTTCTATGTCATACTTCATTTGTCCCCTAGACAGTTGGTTCTGCTTCTTAGATGCACGCTCCCATTGCCACCCTCAGTCACCAGCAGCAGCACTGTGAACCCCATCCTCTCTCATCCTGGACTACTGCGACAGCTTCCCACAGGTCTCCCTGACTCAGCTCTTACCTCTCCAGCCCATTCTAGAATTCTATTTATAAAACACAACCTGATCACACTCTCTCATGTTTCAAAACCTCCAGTGGTTTCCTAGCAGCTTACAGGATGTGGTCCAACCCTTCAGGTGGCACTAAGAGCCTGGGCCCAACTCTTCTTATATTGTCATCACCTCCCTGCCCCACTCCAAACCTTTGCTTCCTACAGATCAAGCTCAGTCGTTATCCTGCGCTCCTTACACTATTCCAGCTCCTGCAACGCCTTACCCTACCTTCTCTGCCTACCTTATTCTTCAAGGAATGAGTAAATGCCTGCTCATCCCTTAACACTCAGCTCCAGTAGGACACTAGCAGAGCTGGTGGTCCCTTCTCCCAGCACAAAAAAAGTTTTCTCTGGAATGGCATTTTATCACACTGTTCATGAGTCTCTATCCCCATCAGACTGGGAACTTCTTGCAGTCAAAGGTCCGGCCTTCCAGATCCCCCCAACCCCACCCGCAGTGGTCTCTCCAGGACTCACAGCCCCAGCATACTGGAGATCCTTGATAAATGTTAACTGAGTAAAATGAATGGCCATCAGTGAAACCACACTGCCACGTAAAGCTGGTATTTTTTAAATCGCCTTATTTAGTTTGCCACTATCCAGTACATTTAAAATATCCAATCTGGGCATTACATAGGACTCACACACCATTAATGCTCTACAAAGTTAAAAAGCCAGTAAACGCTTGTGATGCCAACTCATTTGGGCTGGCAGATGGAGTCTGAAATTCAGTAGGGCCATGAAATCATCACTCAGCTGAGCCACACCACGCGAGCCTCTGATGCTTTTACCTGGCTGCTGTCTGACAGCAGAAACGTTTCCTGCTCTGCCCTTCAGACAGGCTATGTATGCCCTCCTTGGGTTAGCTCCCCAAGTGACCCTCCCACGTGGGCAGGAACGTCTAGACCCCTAGAGAAACTCTTAGAGTTCCAACCTAGGCGTCTTCTTCCAAGATGGTCCCCACAAAACCCCCAGGACAGTCTGAGCTGCTACCCTAGGCAAGAATGAGTCACAAAAAAATGAAGTGTCGGGCCGGGCGCGGTGGCTCAAGCCTGTAATCCCAGCACTTTGGGAGGCCGAGACTGGCGGATCACGAGGTCAAGAGATCGAGACCATCCTGGCTAACATGGTGAAACCCCATCTCTACTAAAAAATACAAAAAAAACTAGCCGGGCGAGGTGGCGGGCGCCTGTAGTCCCAGCTACTCGGGAGGCTGAGGCAGGAGAATGGCGTGAACCTGGGAGGCGGAGCTTGCAGTGAGCTGAGATCCGGCCACTGCACTCCAGCCCAGGCGACAGAGCGAGACTCCGTCTCAAAAAAAAAAAAAAAATGAAGTGTCAGATTTGATTCAGGCCAAGAAGGCGAGCGATCCCTCAGCCCTGCCTTGACTATGCAGACGAGAGAGCCAAATGTGCCCTTTTCCTCCAGCCCCAAGAGACTGCCGCCCTTCAACACCAGTCCTTCCTTTTGTATTTGATCATGCTCAGAGATGATAACCCTGGTTAAAACAAAACAAACAGATTTTTCCCATGATCTGTGACCCAGAGAAAAATCTGGTCCATCTCTCTGTCCCCAGACAGGGTTATACTTGAAGTATAATGAAAAATAGCCATTTACAAGATCTATGAAGAAAACAAGGTCTTGGGAAATAGGGTAAGAGATACGGCCTATCTTCAGAAGTTACTGTACCAGGGAACTCTCCCCCTGGCCTCATCCAGCCCTAACCAAGTCAGGCTCCCCTATGCCACACATATAGCACTATCCACAGCGGTAATTTTACTGAGGTGATTATTTGATTGTCATCTGTGTTTCCCACACTCAAATATCTGCTGAATACACGAATGTGTTGTAGACTCTGGGCACTGTGTGACCTTGATTTCTCTTTCAACTGCTGGTCCCCCAGGGCACAGCTGGGGCCCCAATTAGCTACAGACCACCCAACCCAAATCTGCCAATACAATTCTGTTGTTCAGCTGTCAGCATGCCTTTGGCTTTCTGACTTTAATCTCCCAATTCAAATAAATCCAAAACTCTAGACTCTGACATCTGTGGCTGGGCTCCCCGCCTTTCCACAACGGGAATTTGGAAATTGAACTTTTTAAAAACTGAAGAGCAAAAAAGGGAAGAGGCACTTTCAAAAGGTTGATTGTATGTCTAAAGACCAAGTCATCGCCAGCCTAAAGTTGGAAGTTATTTTGTTCTGGGAATTATTAAACTGTCATCTAGTGGTGCCATTTACTGAGGGAGAGGAAAGCGGGTGGGGTGGGAAAGGGAGACTCTACAGCACATTTCTGGGTTTCTTCTCTGAATGGGAATAGCAGAAAGATTTTAACAAGAATCTAAGTCCCCCTTCCATCCTCCTTCTTAAAGGTGCTTCCACCACGTGCCTCTGATCCTTTGAGGCCCGGCAAATGCACGCAGCCTGTTCATCTTTGTTAAGATGCTTTCCCGCCTCCCCCCCCCCTCCCTGCCCAGGCGGAGTTTCGCTCTTGTTGCCCAGGCTGGAGGGCAATGGCGCAATCTGGCTCACTGCAACCTGCGCCCCCCAGGTTCAAACAATTCTCCTGCCTCAGCCTCCTAAGCAGCCGGGATTACAGGCACCCGCCACCACGCCCGGCTATTTTTGTATTTTTAGTAGAGACAGGGTTTCGCCATGTTGGCCAGGCTGGTCTGGAACTCCCGACCTCAGGAGATCCGCCCGTCTTGGCCTCCCAAAGTGCTGGGATTACAGGCATGAGCCACCGCGCCGGCCGCCTTAATTTTTTAAAGTTCCGCAAATTGGCCGGACTTGGTTTTCAGCTCTTGTTGTACCTCCCGGCTAATGAGGTACTTAGCTTTAAGGCTGCAGTTAAGTGTGGGGATAACATTTCCTCAAATCCTAACAGAAACAAAGAGCCCTGCGAGCACAACAAACTGCAAGCCCTATTTAAGTTAGGTTTATGTAATGCGCACGTTTATACCATTAACGTAACCAGTCCTGAAAGTTAATTCATTTCTCTCTTGTGGTCCATTTGGCAATGGGTCTATTTAGGGAGGGACCCCCAACAGACAAAGACCAAAGTGGTAAAAGCAGAAACAAAGCGGTGGAGGGTGGGGGAGGGGGACGGGCGCACAGATACCCTGGATGACATAAGCCGGGGCAACACAAACAAAGGAAAAAGCAAAAATAGAAAGAACAAGGGGAAGGGGGCCAAAAGCCAAGGCTGCTTGGTAGCTCCTGCCAGAGGATCAACCACAACCTCAGTGGTTTCCAGACCTCAGACATGTGTGGGGTTGGCTGCTTTAGAAGAACCTGAAAACAGGTTTTCAGGGGTTATTACTATTTTCTTGTTTTTGTTACAAATTCCCCATCCTGAAAATTCTGATTTTGTACGCCTTTAGTGGGACGAGGAATTCTTAAGGCAGCCAGCTTCCAGAACCCCTAGAGATAGCCTCACTCCTGGGGACACCTATGATCTGAGGCAATTAGCCATTGTGTAGCGCTCTTCACCATTACTATGAATGAAGTCACAGTCCACTCCCATGGAGTGCTCTATCTGCAGCCATGGTAGCTGAGAACTACATCCCAGCGCCCTCTTTCCCCATCTCACGGGCTTACTGAACACTCCCCATACTCTCCCTCTTATGTTCACGCCTCGGTGCCTTTGCACACAACTGTTCCCCATGGAATGTTTCTGCATGTGTAAATCCGCTTCATTCTTCACCAATCCATCTCGAAAATAGGGATCAAATATTCCTGATTGGCAGGATCTGTTCCATGCCTACACTAATTTGCCCCAGGTACTCCTGAACAGAACGCCTTGAGAAAACAAAAAACAAATCACTAGAAAGGCTAGTGAATTTCCTAGAACTAAAAATTTCACATTGGGTAAAACAAAGCCACTTTGTCTGGTGCAACTAAACTTGGCCACAGAAGATCCTGTTTGAGCCTCAGTGGCACCCATCTGCCAAATGGATGTCAAACCTTCCTTTCCCAGTGAGAAACAGACAAAGGAACTCCAGACACTGGAGGGTAACCTCATTTGGAGCCAGCAATCCAGTTTCGAATCAAAGCCACTCAGTCTAGACACACTGCTTTTAAGACCGGGGGAGGGCTGACTGCTCTGTAGCTCAGGAAACCCAGGTGTTGCTGACCCATTCAGGTAATAGGAATGCAGGTGGCAGTGCTGCACCTCGCAAGCAGGATGCTGCTCTGCCTCGTTGCAGAGAGAAGGTAGACTCTGCCTAGAATGGAGACATGGGCTATTTAGGGTTTAGATGAGGAGCTGGTATTGTTCCAGAATGTGCAGAAGTAGGAAGAGGCCTTGGTCTGAGAAACAGAAGGTATGGTTTATAGCTTCCACTTTGCCCTAATTAGCACTATGTCTTAAATCAAGTCCTTTTTGTCTGTTTGAACCTCAATGTTTATATCTCTAAAATTTTAACACCTAAACAGATTTTAATGCCCAACCCAGTATATACCTAATTAATAGAAAATAAAAATGACAAGGTTAACACTGGAAAAAAATAGGATGCAGAGCCCTACATAGTCACTAAAATCAAGCTACAGATTTGGCTCTGTAATTCCTGGTAGCCAAAGCAAAAAGAGAAATATGATGCTATAAATTTTCAGTTTCCACAAAAGATAAAGCATACCAGGTTTTCACCAGAGGCAAAGCTTTTCAGAGAAACTAGGTTCTAAAAGCGTTTCTCCCATGAACTTCTTAAAGGGGGCATTGAATCTGTAGCTAGTCTCCAATATAAACCCTTATAAGAACTACAGTAACAAGTTATGTAAAGCTATTTCTGACAGACACTGAAGCTCAACTCAGTAAAAATAACAATGGAGGGGTTGACACAATGGCGCATGCAGATGGCCCAGCTTAATCAAGTCTAAAACCAAGAATGGCCACAGGAGCAGATAGACAACATGTCCTTCCAAAAACTTCCGTTAACTATTACTTCTTCCAGGTGGATGCTGGGCAGCGGTCAGTGTGCGAATAGACGGTTTCTAAATTCCATTCCAGTTCAAATAGATGTAAGTGGCATTTTCAGTCTTCACTCACTTATAGTAAGAAGTCCTTCTCTGAACCCACCACACACTGTCCACTCCCAAATCAATGGATTGAGAATGGATTCCTCTGAGCCAGAGAGAGGGGAATCCACCTATTAATATTAGTGCTGTTATTAATAGCTAGCACTGAGTGCTTAGGTGCCAGGCTCTGTGCCTGGCTTCCCCTGCAGTCTCATTTAATCCTCCCATCAGTCCTGTGTGATGCGAACTATTATTAGTATCATTTTACAAATAAGGAACAAAGATTTAGAGAATTTTAGTAGATTGCCAAGGTCACAGAGCTAATTATCCAGGTCTTTCTGATTCCAAAGTCCAGGCTCTTAGCCCCAGATATAGTGCCTCCTGGTATTAATGAAATGTGATTACTGATAGAAATGCTAACATTTGTTAGAAGAAAACAAACAGTGAGGCCTAGAATAAGGTTACTGGGGTAGATAAGAGTTGTTTATTATTAATAACAACAAAATAACAATGGAGCTTTTGGAGCCTTTGCCAACCTATAAATGGAATAAAGGAATGAAAACTATTGTGAAAAGCAGACATAGTGCAAATGAAAGTAATTCTGAGAATACTATGTTATCCCAGAAAAACAAAATTATCTTTTCCTCTTCTCTTAAACTATATTTCTTCCTCTAGAGATTCTAAACCTTGGTTCTCTTGGTCATTCATGCATTCAACCAACAAATATTTATCCAGTGTCTACTCCACACCAAGCACTTTTAGCAGTAAGCAAGACAGAAAAGCTCTCAAGCTTCCGTGTCGGCAAACAAGTAGATAATATATTTCCAGACGGTATTAAAGTGCTTTGAAGAAAATAAAGTTAAGGGGATTAAGAGAGGCTGAGGGGCAGAGAAGGGAGGAGGAGCTGTTCTAGATAACTGGTCGCCAGGAAGGAGCTCTGAGAACCAAGTGAGAGTCAGCCATGCAAAAATTTGGAGAAAGAGCCAGGCCTGGTGGCTCATGCCTGTAAACCCAACACTTGTCAGAGGCTGAGGCAGGCAGATCACCTGAGGTTAGGAGTTCAAGACCAGCTTGGACAATATGGTGAAACTCCGTCTCCACTAAAACTACAAAAATTAGCTGGGTGTGGTGGGGTGCACCTGTAATCCCAGCTACTTGGGAGGCTGAGGCAGGAGAATTGCCTGAACCAGGCAGGCAGAGGTTGCAGTGAGCAGATCATACCACTGCACTCCAGCCTAAGCAAGAGCAAAACCCTATCTCAAAAAAAAAAAAAAAAAAAAAAGAAAGAAAGAAAGAAAAAAAAGAAGACAGAAAAGAAAAATTTGGAGAAAGAGCATCCTGGAAAGAGGTACTACCAGTAGAAAAGCCCCATGACAAAAATAAGTATAGCATGTTTCAGAAACCTCAAAAAGGTGAGCGTTTCTCAAGCAGGAAGAAGCAGAGTGGACACGGTGGAGATTGGTAAGAGATGAGGCAGAAGACAGGGGAGTAGGTGGTGCCTACAGGGAAAGGAATTAGATTATATCTGAAGGACAATTTGCCATTGGCAAATTGGCGACAAGGGAATAGCATATTCTGTTTTACTTTTTTTTTTTTTGAGACAGAGTCTCGCACTGTCGCCCAGGCTGGAGTACAATGGCGCAATCTCGGCTCACTGCAACCTCCGCCTCTCAGGTTCACCTCAGCCTCCGAGTAGCTGAGACTACAGGTGCCCGCCACCACGCCTGGCTAATTTTTTTTTTGTATTTTTAGTAGAGACGGGGTTTCACCGTGTTAGCCAGGATGGTCTCCATCTCCTGACCTCGTGATCCCCCCGCCTCTGCCTCCCAAAGTGCTGGGATTACAGGTGTGAGTCACCACGCCCAGCCTCTGGGGTTTACTTTTAAGATCACCAGTGTTATATCCACAGCTCCCAGGTAAACAAACCCAGGCAGTACAATACTTGACAGACTCAAGTGTATCACCTTTTGTTAAGGACAATGTCACTGAAAACTAACAACTCTAAAAAATATCTTTAGCCTGCAGGGCCTGGCTGGCTTTCCATCATTACAGGCTCAAGTTGAAAATTATGCTTCTTCCTTTTCCAAAACTTTATACCTTTTTATGCTCAGGGGAATGCAGTTGTCAGAGCACCTAGTGGTTTGCGTGACAAACACTAAGGAAATGCCAAGATAATTTACAATGGGAATTGATCACATCCTCCATCTGAATCTCACTTCAACATCTCTTCCTTCTGGCTTTTCCAATCCTGGGACATCTCATCCCTTGCCATCCTTTTGTTGCTTTTTCTCCATATGCTCAAAACTAAACATTCTGAATGTGAGCTGCTTGGCCAAACTGAACATTATTAAAGTTAATTTTTAAAATCCCATGCTTAATGTTCCCATAAGACACACCTTTAGCAAGAAGGGCTACGGTTGAACTTCAATTTGGATAAAGTCCTTTTTGAAGCTAAATCGTAGCTTTCATTAATTCAAATAAATGTATCCTACCAATATGTCTGGACACAATAACTAAGAGGGAAGAATCTAACCTGTGGCTGCATCAGGTGTGTGTGTGTGTTTGTGCCTGAAGGCAGAGATAACAGCATCAGAAACTGGAGGCCTAACAAGATTCACCTGCACTCAGGGACTGGGCCATTACAATGGGAAGTAACCAGGACTGGGGTAGCCCAGGAGGTATGGGAACTTGTGCCTCTTGCTAAGACCTGATGGTAGACAAACTCCTGACTCCTCACCCCCCTCCCCTCAAATAAAAAGAGTTACCAGCCTGCCTTTCCCCCAGGCTACACAGTCTGGATACTAAACAAAATCAACCTTTTCTTTAGCTGGCCAATTGTGAATCCCCCAGGCACAATGACTATGTGGCTGCCTGCAAAACCGTTAAAAATCATTAAGACAATGAAAAAATCACATAATCTATGAACAGCACAGCAACACTCACGCAACTCATCGGCACTACTCACATCTCCAACCCCCACACACCTAGAAACATCTCCTGGTACACAACACTGTGCAGCAGCCCTCAAACAGGCTGGAGTGGAGAGCGAGGGATACCAGTCTCTTAAAGCCAACTGGTTCATGGCAGTTGAGAACAAACAATACTGTGCCCTTAGACTTTTCAAAGCCTAAGCCAGTGTGATTGACAGCTGAGTGATTTTGGGATTGCAGAGTATGGGGTCACATACCTGACTGCACTTCAGAGCCAAGTAAATACCTTTCACTGTTCCCTGCCTCCAGTTCCCACTAGATCAGGGGCTCTTATCAAGCACCTGCATCACAATCTCATGGGTCCCTTGGTAAAAATGCAGATTCCTGTGGCCCACTGAAAATAAACATCTGCCGAACAGCCTGACAAACTGTATTTTTAAACACGACCCAGGTCATCTTTATACACGTTTTAAGTTTGAGGACCTCTGCCCTAAAGCGATGCTTCTCAAACTGTGGGTCAGGACCTGCTTGGTCAGGAAATCAAATTAATGGGTCGTAACCAGCAGTTGATTATTTTTTAATGAAGTAGAAAAAAAAAAAAAAAACTTTAAAACAGAGCACACTGCAGGTAGAAAGGGTAATTATTGTTCTCTGAAACTTATTTCAGTTACAGACCTGTATGCACTGCAGGTCCCACTCAAAGTCTGAAAACCACGCTCCTAGAGGGAAGAAGGAAAACGGTTTTCTTGTGCATGGTGTTTATTTTCCATTTTCCACCCCTAACTCCAAGCATCTTGATTTTGGTTCAAGCACAGAAATACCAAGACAGATCCAAGAAATGCTATCATTGAATGTTAACCTGCCGCGGCAAAGCCCACCTGAGGAAGGGGATGAGGCTCCCACTGCACTCCTGCCTGAGACCCGATCATGGAGTTGGGGACAGGGGATGGTGCCAAGGGGGAAGTCTGCACAGCTCTCCCCAGGCTGGGCCTGTTTCTGGGGAAAAGAACTTGCAGCCACTCAAAACACAGTTTAGAAGAATGAAAATGTTCCTCACCGGAGGCAAGACTCAGTCACTCACAGGCCAGGTGGCCCCCAGAGCCAGGAGAGCACGGGGGAGCAAAAACCATGTGAAATCAAGTCCCACCCCAGAGCCAGTGAGGTGGTTTACCGAACTTCTTGCACCTCTAATGCTCCGTAAGGCACAGGAAAGCTGACCGCTACCCTTCTTACCCAATGCTTAGGGACAAGGAAGAGCAAGGAAGGAAGGGCAGGGAGAAAAAGACAGCTGTCTCGTTAGTCTTCAGATTCACCAAAGGCAAGGACTCACTCAAGAGCCTCCCAAGTTGCAAGGACAGCAAAATCAGCAGGGAAGCCAGAAAGCAAAACCCCCCGGAAAGCTTCGGAGCAGTTCCCTGGGGCCATTCACAGCGGCGGGACTGGAGGGCGGGAGAGAGTGCAGTTCCGCACCAAGCGGAGGAAAACAGGACACTCGCTCACCTGGCTTTTTAAACTCTCGCACAGAGGTAGCAATCTTCCGGACAAGAAGTCCAAAAGAACAGGTGTCCCCCACCCCCGCACGCCCCCAAGACCGGAGGAAAGCCCACCACTCTGGGAAAGACACCAGAGGAGGTCGGCGGCCAAGTACGGTAAACTGGAAGTGGCGAAAGGTCGGGGCCGCCCCTAAGCGCCAGCTCCGGGGAGGCGCTCGCGGCAGAGGCCCCCGCATTCCGTTGGGCAGGACTTCGCGCCCACCCCCTTGGCAAGGACACCGGGGAGGCGCCAGGACGCGGCCAGGCAGGAACTCGGCTGCGGTTACCTCGGTTCGGGCCGGGGCCGACGACGCGCTCCGAGAAATTTCGACGGCGCCCAGTCCCACAGTGGGAGGCCCCCAGGGCGGCGCCCTGTGTCCAAGTGTCCCCAGGACTCTCCGAAGGAGACGCGGCGTCACGAGTGGACGGAGAGCGTCCCCAGCCCCACCCGGACCCCACGGAGTCCGAACCCGCGGGGACGACGCGGAGGAGGAAGCGGCGATCCCAGCTCCGCGCCCCCACCCCAAACCTGGCCCCGCAGACTTGCCCGGCCCCTGCCGTGCGTCTCCCACCCCGACCGGGGGTCCCGCGCCCCGGGCTCTCTCAGCGAGCAGCCGCGGGCCCGGCAATGTTTGTAAACAAACCGGTCACGTGGCCCGGCTGCGGCTCCCCGCCCCCGGCGCCCGCGGCCCCCACGGGGACCCCACGCGGAACCGAGAGCGCCGCACCTCCAACCCCGCGCAGGCCCGGCCGGGGGTGTCCGGGGTCCGGGGCCGGGGACCCAGAGCCCGCGCTGACAGTGCGCCCCACGCCCACGCGCGACCAGCCTGCGCCGCACTCCGGCGCACTCACCCGGCGGCAGGCGGCCCCGTCCGGCCAGCGCGGGGCTCGGCTCCGCGGCGGTGCGCAGCGGCGAAGCGCGGCCCGGATGGGGCTCGGGCTCCCGGCGCGCTCTTAAAGCCACAGTCTCCGCCACTGCCGCGGCCGCCACTCCGCATCCCTCCGGGTCCGGGCCGGGGGCTACCCCGTGACGGACGCACCCCCGCGCCTATCCCCTCGACTCAGCACATAGCAACACGCCGCGGGTTGGCCGGGCGCAGCCGCAGCCCATCCGCGCGGAGCCAATCATCAGAGGACGGAACTCCGCCCCCCGCTTCCCCGACCGCCCACTCCCCCACCCCTCGGCCCGGCCCGGCTTGGCCTGGGCGACAGGAGTGAGGCTGGTCCGGGTCCCGCCCGTCCGGGCAACTTGCCGGAGGGGCAGGGACCCATAGTGACAAAGCTGGGTGGGCTGTCAGCGCCTAGGAGGACGCTGTTTATTTGGGTTTGGGGTTTGTCCCCAGGGCAGGGCTGGGATTCCCAGAACCTGGGTTGTATTTGGGGGTGGGGGGATTTGCAGTGCTTCTCCTTGGAGGCTCAAGATAGTCATTCCTTTCTTACTTTTTAAACCTCGCCCTAAGCCATAGCTTAAATTACCAGAAGTGGCCCTCAGGACCCGGGGCAATTGAATTTAAAACGATAGTCCCGGTTCCACCCAGCCCACCCATGCCCTGCTCAGAAGCCAGGCATTTCCCCTCTTCTCTCTTTCCTGCTAGTAATTTCGGCGAATTAAAAGTACGAAAGGGGCTTAGAGGAATTGAAGACCGATCTATTGCTGCTAATTTTCCATGACTTTTAGAGGCAGATGACGATGGTTAGAGTGGGATGGTCCGAGTGACCAGAGGGGAGGAGTCCACGTTCTGGATCATTGGGGTGGTGCTTTTCAAGGAAGAGCAGGTTAAAAAATAACCTCATGGCAGTCAGGAATCCAGGGAGGCACCAGGTGGGTGGAGTGGGGCAGTTTCCCAGCAGGAAGACAGGTCAGTTTGATAAAGAATGTAGGCACGGACAAGGTGAACAGAGCAGGTTCTGCCTTTCACTCAAGACACTGGGGTTCCGCAGTTCCTCTGGGAACTCCTCGTCCAAGGAAACTAGTGATTTACTGTGCAGCTATCAGGATGTGGGGTGCTGCAGGAAGTGCAGCTGACTCCCCGCCTTCCACACACTGGTTTGCACGTACACCCAGAATGCTGGCTCACCTGCATCTCCACCCAGCTGTCTTTCAAATATGCTTGGTCAACCAAATTGTATTCAGTTAATGTCTATTGCATGTGAATCCCGTCCCCAAAGTTAGTGAAAACAACAAAACACCCCAAATACCTCAGTATTGTGGTGCTGACATATCAGCATCAGATTTGCAGTTTCAGTGTAAACAGAGGCTATGTCATGGTTCACAACTGACTAGAGAGTCTAAAAGGCGGGGGTGGGGGGGGGAATGCTTTCAGATGGGAAGGAATCACAAACAAGAACTGTTTAGCATTTAATCCTTAATCTAAGATGTCATGGATTCTTTAGATTAGCAAGAGCTTGCTATCTCGCCCTGATCTGCTTCTTGAGCATGTTTCTTTGTCTCTCCAGGCCTAGGTTTCCACAGTTTAAAAGATGGAGGGTTGAAATAGGATGATCTCAAGTCCCTTCCAGCTCTGAAATTTTAAGTAGGACCAGAAAGTCATGTTTGTTACGTTTCCGCAATATTGTGCGAGCGAATATTTGTGTTGCCACATCACCACTTCCTAACAGTAGATGCTGAATTAGTTTAACACCCAGGATATTGGTATGTTATGTAACAAGACTGGTGGCTACTGTTTCTGTTTAAATAAAAGATAATGTTAGCTAAAAAAGACTAGCCTGGTACCGTGGTTTCAGAGGGAGCTCTGAGGACCCCTTCAGGCCTGCTGTGTGTATGCAGGGGACTGGAAGAGGCCCTAGACCTTAGGGCCAGGAGACAATAGAACCAGCCAGCCAGCCAACAACAAAAAAAGTATTAAGCCTGATCGTGCCTCCTCCAAGTCAAAAAGAGCCAAGGATTTTGAGCTGGGAAAGGAGAAGGGAGAGATGAAACAAATAGATTCAACTTCTCTTCTCTGAAACCAGAGAGGGAGAGGGGCCCTTGAACTGTCCCTCAATAAATTTTCTCAGTGCCTACTATGGACAGAATTTCCTGCTTGACTAGGATGATAGTATCTGAAAAATCTACCGAGAGGAGAGACGCTGAGGCCAATGGAGAGTTGGTGAAATGAGACAGATGTTTATCCTGGAAAGCAAAAAAGAGATGGAGAGAGAGAGAGAAATAAACGAATTTGTTCAAAGTCAGCCAAGGCTTAAACAAACAAACAAACAAAAACTCCTGCTGCTAAAAGTTTGAGAGATTCCTGGCTTCACAGATTATCAGTCTGCCTTTGTCAATGGAACAGTACCTCTGTCTCCTCTGTGTGAAGCCAAATTCATTCATTCCCAGAGCCTTCACGGCATGTTTTCCAGCGACCTCTCACTAATCCCATCTTCCCACTATTGCCATATTGGTGCTATTGCTGCTGTGAACAGAGTCACTTTTACGTGTTCACCTTACTCAACCTCTCAACCTGCATATTATTAATTTGAAATAATTAATTACATCTTCCTTCCCCTCACCACCCAGCCACCTCCCAGTTCATCAACAGGTCCTGTCAGTTTCACTTCACAAATATGTATTTGCTCTGAACACATATGCCTCTGCTGCTGCACCCCGGTTGGAGCCACCAACATCTCTTGCCTAGAATAAGCAACAGCTTCTCAACTGATCTCCCTGCTTCCAGCCCATTCTCTGTGCAGCAGCCAGATGGTACTTCTTCTAAACAAACTCCTTCTGGTGGCCCACAGGCCCTAGTAACCAGGCCTGCCAACCTCTCTGGTCTTCCACCAACTGTCCTTTGCTCAAATTGCTGCAGTCAAGCTGGCCTTTTTTCTGTTCCTCATCCTGTCATAGGGTGTTTGTATTTGCCATCCCCTCCACCTGGAACACCTTGTCCCCAGAAGGCTGCCTCTTCACCATTTGGTTCTGAGGTCAAATGCAGGGTGCGGTGGCTCACGCCTGTAATCCCTTTTGGACTTTGGAATGCCAGAGCAGGCAGATCACCTGAGGTCAGGAGTTCGAGACCAGCCAACATGGTGAAGCACCATCTCTACTAAAAATACAAAAATTAGTTGGGCATGGTGGCAGGCGCCTGTAATCCCAGCTTCTTGGGAGGCTGAGTGAGGCAGGAGAATCGTTTGAACCCGGGAGGCAGAGGTTGCAGTGAGCCAAGATCATGCCACTGCACTCCAGCCTGGGAGACAGAGCAAGACTCTGTTTCAAAAAAAAAAAAAGCCTCCTCCAGAGAGGAGGATTGCCCATTCATACATGCCGTGCCCCCTTTCTATCATAACCCCAGTTTATTTTCTTCATAATACGTATCACTCTCTGAAATCATCTTGTTCATTTCTTTGTGCTTTTTTTTTTTTTTTTGGTCCCATCTAGCTCTGAAGTGTAAACTCTGTATAAACATCAGGGACCTGTCTGTCTTGCTTCCTGTTGTGTCCCAAGTGCCAAGAACAGTGACTAGCACTCAACAGATTTTTGAATGACTATCTGAACAAATGCATGAGTGTGCCTACTGCCTCATATCTTTGTCCCTGCGGTTTCTTTCACTTGGAATATTGTTCTCTCCTTTATCCCCCTTCCCCACCCCTCAGCCCTTTCCTCTCATCCCGTCTCAAATCCATTTGCCTGATGATTCAGTCCAAAGATTGGATCAAGTATCACTTCTGTGGAAGAATTTCCCGTAGCCTCCCCAGAAAAATAGTTTTTCCTGTTCTTAGTACCCTACATAGTACTTTACTCAGAGCTCCATTACGTCACCCCACACTCCACACTTCCAATTAAGAGTTATCAGTTATCTCTCCTCTCTGCCAGTCCCTCTTGGGCTGGAACCTTATCAGATCATCCTTGTATTTTCAGCACCTGGCACATGGTAGGCCCTCCCTAAAGGTTTATATCTGAGTTGAATCCAGTGGGAGTCCAAGCAGAAATTGATAGGATCTGTTCTCAGAGTATACTGATCAACAGATAGCAGTCTTACTTTGTAGTATGATAACATTAAACTTGAAACTTTAGGTTGTTCTATATAAAAGGGACAACCTACATTTTAAAAATCACAGTACAATGGAAACTTCCTGAAGGCTAGAGGCCACCAGGCTCTCACACTACATACCACCTGGGAAAATGGCCAGCTCTGCCTGTGTAGGAGAGAGAGCTGTTCCTCAGAAGTCTCACCATACCCCCTCCAACCCTCACTCCAGTAAAGTCCCATGACATTGCATCACAGAAGAGGGCCTGGTGCCGTCTTCCCGCAGCCAGATGATGGTAACAGTGCTTTGTTTCTTTATGTACAATAAATGCTTTCTCTGATCCCCGTCCAAGTCTCTTATTTTTGGTCATGAAAGTGGCTGATTCTATGCCTTTCAGACTGTTAACAAGGGAGGGTTGTACCTTGGGCTTCTTGAATGCTTTAAAAAAACATTTGCTACCATTTATTGAGCACATATTGTGTGCAGAGCAGTTTCTCTTCCATCTAGCTATATTTAATCCTCAAAGCAACCAGCAAGATAGATATTTCCCTCATTTTAAAAAGGAGCTGATGCTATGAAATTTGAACCCTGATCCAACTGGCTTCAAAACCTAAACATTCTTTTTCTTCTACACTGTCAAAGACTAAAACTGCTTACCTTCTGTTACCCTGAAATATCCCAATCGCCTTTACAAGAAAACAGCCAAAGATCAAACTACTCCACAAAGCGAAACCCTATGCCAATCTAAAAGATCTGGAAGCAAGAGTGGTGAGGGCTTAGCACCTCCCTCTTAACTACAGTAAAAATCATTTATTTGGTGCTTCCTATGTTTTAGAAACTGGTATAGACATGTTACATGCATTGTTTAATTTAATCTAATATTCACAACAACCACAGGTCTACATTTTGTAAGCATAATTCCAAAGTTCGAAAAGCTCTGAAAATCCAAAGTTAGTTTGACATGGCTCACTTGATGGCTAACCTTATCTGACATGAGGTCATTTCTAGTCTTTATTAATTTCACCTAGACTATCCATATGTTTCTTGTAGAAATATTGAAGTTTGAAAGAGTACAAACTCAGCCTGGCAAGGTAGTTCACGCCTCTAATCCCAGCACTTAGGGAGGCCGAGGCAGGCCAATCACTTGAGGCCAGGAGTTTGAGACCAGCCTGGCCAACATGGTGAAACCCTGTCTCTACTACTAAAAATACAAAAATTAGCCAGCATGGTGGCACATGCCTGTAATCCCAGCTACTTGGGAGGCTGAGGTAGGAGAATCGCTTGAACCCAGGAGGCAGAGGCTACAGTAAGCCAAGATGGCACCACTGAACTCCAGCCTGCACGACAGAGCTAGGCTCTGTCTCTAAATAAATAAATAAATACAAACTCCCTAGATTCTCTGTAATATGCAGTATATGAGGTGAAAGATTTGGGAATCTAAAACACATCTATCTCAGGGTTTCAAATGAGAGATTGAGAACTGGCAAGTAAATGTAGGCTCAGAGAGGTTCAGTAATTTGCCCAAGGTCAGCCAGTAAGGGTAATGCTAGAATTAGAAATATATGTGAGGCTGGGCAGCTAGTCAATGGTAATGCTAGGATTAGAAATACATGTGATGCTGGGCACGGTGGCTCACGCCTGTAATCCCACCACTTTGGGAGGCCCAGCCAGGCAGATCACCTGAGGTCAGGAGTTGGAGACCAGTCTGGTGAACATGGTGAAACCCCGTCTCGGCCGGGCGCGGTGGCTCACGCCTGTAATCCCAGCACTTTGGGAGGCCGAGATGGGCGGATCACGAGGTCAGGAGATGGAGACCATCCTGACTAACATGGTGAAACCCCGTCTCTACTAAAAATACAAAAATTAGCCGGGCGCGGTGGCGGGCGCCTGTAGTCCGAGCCACACGGGAGGCTGAGGCAGGAGAATGGCGTGAACCCGGGAGGCGGAGCTTGCAGTGAGTGGAGATCGCGCCACTGCACTCCAGCCTGGGGCACAGAGCGAGACTCCGTCTCAAAAAAAAAAAAAAGAAAAAGAAACCCCGTCTCTACTAAAAATACAAAAAAACAAAAAATTAGCTGGGCATGGTGGTGCATGCCTGTAATCCCAGCTACTTGGGAGGCTGAGGCAGGAGAATCGCTTGAACCTGGGAGGTGGAGGTTGCAGTGAATGGAGATTGCACCATTGCACTCCAGCCTGGGTGACAAGAGCAAAAACTCTATCTCAAAAAAACAGAAAAGAAAAGAAAATAAATAAATATATTTGAAACTGAAAAAAAAATATTTGGAGCACATATGACAGACTAAGGATTAATTTTTCTGAAGGCAAAGATATGAAGTGACAGTTCATGGTGGAAGTAAAAGAAATAACTTGTAAAGATATGGAAAAAGCGTTAAATCTTATAACAAGAAAAATTAAAATTACAATGAGGTGATATTTTAATCTGTCAAAATTGGCAAGTAATGGCCGGACATGGTGGCGGGCACCTGTAGTCCCAGCTACTCGGGAGGCTGAGGCAGGAGAATCGCTTGAACCCATGAGGTAGAGGTTGTAGTGAGACAAGATCGGGCCACTGCACTCCAGCCTGGGGTACATAGCGAGACTCTGTCTCAAAAAAAAAAAAAAAAAAAAAAAAAATTGGCAAGTAGTATAACAGTTCAGTAACACTGCTTTGGAGAAGATGTGAAAAAACAGCCAGTCATATATTGTTAGCAGTAAGGTAAATTGGAATAATTTATTTCTATAGAGGACAACAATTTGGTAATCTCTCTCAAAATTAGAGATTAAAATCTCTCAAAAGTCTCAAGATTAGTATACTCAGAAATTTCACTTCTAGGAATTTATTTATTTTAATTTATTTTTATTTTATATATTTTTTAGAGACACGGGGGTTCCCTATGTCACCCAGGCTGGTCTTGAGCTCCTAGGCTCAAGCAATCCTCCCACCTACCTCAGTCTCCCAAAGTTCTGAGCCACCACACTGGCTAGGCATGAGCCACCACATCGGCTAGGAATTTTTTTTTTTTTTTTTTTTTTTTTTTTTTTTTTTTTTTTTTGAGACGGAGTCTCGCTCTGTCGCCCAGGCTGGAGTGCAGTGGCGCGATCTCGGCTCACTGCAAGCTCCACCTCCCGGGTTCACGCCATTCTCCCGCCTCAGCCTCCGAGTAGCTGGGACTACAGGCGCCCGCCCCCACGCCCGGCTAGTTTTTTGTATTTTTAGTAGAGACGGGGTTTCACCATGTTAGCCAGGATGGTCTCGATCTCCTAACCTCGTGATCCACCCGCCTCGGCCTCCCAAAGTGCTGGGATTACAGGCTTGAGCCACCGCGCCCGGCCGGGCTAGGAATTTTTTAAAGCATTTTTTTGGAAACAGGCTCTTGCTATGTTGCCCAGGCTGGCCTCCAACTCCTGGACTCAAGCAAGCCTTCTACTTGTCTTTCCAGTCACTGGAATTATAGGCAGGTACCACCATGCCTGGCTAGGAGTTTATTTATTTATTTATTATTTTTATTTTTTGAGACAGAGTTTCACTCTTGTCGCCCAGGATGGAGTGCAATGGCGCAATCTCTGCTCACTGCAGCCTCCACCCTCCTCGGCCTCCCAAAGTGCTGGGATTACAGGCTTGAGCCACCACGCCCAGCCAGAATTTATTTATTTATTTATTTGTTTTATTTTATTTTATTTTATTTTTATTTTTATTTTTTATTTTATTTTTTTTTTTTTTGAGACGGAGTCTCACTGTGTCTCCCAGGCTGGAGTGCAGTGGCGCGATCTCGGCTCACTGCAAGCTCCGCCCCCCGGGTTCACGCCATTCTCCCGCTTCAGCCTCCCAAGTAGCTGGGACTACAGGCGCCCGCTACCACGCCCGGCTAGTTTTTTGTATTTTTAGTAGAGACGGGGTTTCACCATGTTAGCCAGGATAGTCTCGATCTCCTGACCTTGTGATCCACCCGCCTCGGCCTCCCAAAGTGCTGGGATTACAGGCTTGAGCCACCGCGCCCGGCCTTATTTTTATTTTTTGAGACGGAGTCTCGCTCTGTTGCCCAGGCTGGAGTGCAGTGGCCGGATCTCAGCTCACTGCAAGCTCCGCCTCCTGGGTTCACGCCATTCTCCTGCCTCAGCCTCCCGAGTAGCTGGGACTACAGGCGCCCGCCACCTCGCCCGGCTAGTTTTTTGTATTTTTTTAGTAGAGACGGGGTTTCACCGTGTTAGCCAGGATGGTCTCGATCTCCCGACCTCGTGATCCGCCCTTCTCGGCCTCCCAAAGTGCTGGGATTACAGGTTTGAGCCACCGCGCCCGGCCCAGAATTTATTTTTAAAATAACTCACACACAGTGCCGGGCGCAGTGGCTCACACCTGTAATCCCAGCACTTTGGGAGGCTGAGGCGGGTGGATTCCATGAGACCAGGTGTTCAAGACCAGCCTGACCAAACCCGGCCTCTACTAAAAATACAAAAATTAGCCAGGCGTGGTAGTGTGGGCCTGTAATCCCAGCTGCTAGGGAGTCTGAGGCACTAGTATCACTTGAACTGCAGAGGGTTTCAGTGAGCCGAGATCGCATCACTGTACTCTAGCCTGGATGACAGAGGGAGACTATCTCCAAAAAAAAAAGAAAGAAAGAAAAAAAAAGATAACACACATGTGCACAAAGATGTATGTAAATGGATATTGTAAAATTGTTAGTATTATCAGATGACTGACTCTCTAGGGATGTAACTTTGCAATTGCTAAAGCCCATTTTACAGCTCTCTAACACTGATAATGGTGGATGATTATTTTTCTGTCCAGCAGAAGAGAACCTGAAAGGTTATTATTTTTACCATGTGGAACATTAACTAGTTTTGTATCAAGCTTAGCAATTCAGAATTTCTTTTTTAAAAAATCAGATATCAGATTACAAGCTTCAACAAAATTTCTTTTTATCCATTGACTTTACTCATCTCAATTTTTTTTTTTTTTTTTTTTTTTTTTGAGACAGTCTTGCTCGGTCGCCCAGGCTGGAGTGCCGTGGTGTGATCTCAGCTCACTGCAAACTTCACCTCCCAGGTTCAACAATTCTCTTGCCTCAGCCTCCCGAGTAGCTGGGACTACAGATGTGTGCCACCACGCCCAGCTAATTTTTGTGTGTGTGGTTTTTTGTTTTGTTTTGTTTTTTGTTTTTTAGTAGAAATGGGGTTTTACCATGTTGGCCAGGCTGGTCTTGAACTCCTGGTCTTAAGTGATCTGCCTGCCTTGGCCTCCCAAAGTGTTGGGATTACAGGAATGAGCCACTTCTCCCAGCCTTATCTCAATTTTCATATTCTCTTTTGAAATGACAATTTCTCTTTTGAAACAACAATTCTACCCACAGTCCATTGGTCAAAGAAAATCATATGGCCAACCACAAAGTCAAGAGTGAAAGGAAGTCATACTCTATCTTCTTTACTGATAGAGTATCCAAAGTTACAGAGCAGAGAGCATGATATATAACCTACCATAAGGAGTAGCAAACAACAATCCAGTCTATTATAGTGCTCGGTAAATATGTGTTGAATGAATGAATGAAGAGTAAACAAACTCTAGAATTTAAATGCAAGAAAAACATGCTACACAACAATTGTACAAACTATGCCATCATTTGTTTTAAAATATACACTTATGGCCAGGCGCGGTGGCTCACGCCTGTAATCCCAGCACTTTGGGAGGCTGAGATGGGCAGATCGCCTGAGGTCAGGAGTTCGAGACTAGCCTGACCAGCATGGTAAAACCCGTCTCTACTAAAAATACAAAAATTAGCCAGTCGTGGTGGTGGGCATCTGTAATAACTGTGGTTGCTGCTGGAGAAGAAAACTGGGAGACTGGAGGTTAAGGATGAAAGGGAGCCTTTCCATTTAGTATCATGTGTATGCATTGCTATTAAACAATAAATTCTCTAAGGAGAGAATAGAAAGAACAACCAAAGACTGATTATAGGGTCCACGCCCTAAAACCCTCTTCTATACACTATTTTGATTAAGTATGGATTTCTTCTTCTTTTTGTTATTAATTCATTGCAGACACACTGAGCATAGGATCTCTTCTGTCTCTAGTTCCTCCAGACTTACTGCACAGAACTAGTTATAACAAAAATCCAACCAATTTTTAAATGTTCTACAGCAGTTTTTTTTTTTTAATTTTTTTTTTGGAGACAGAGTCTCATTCTGTCGCCCAAGCTGGAGTGAAGTGGCACAATCTCGGCTCACTGCAACCTCTACCTCCTGGGTTCAAGCAATCTCCTGCCTCAGCCTCCCAAGTAGCTGTGATTACAGGTGCCTGCCACCATGCCTGGCTAATTTTTGTATTTTTAGTGTACAGACGGAGTTTCACCATGTTGGCCAGGCTGGTCTCAAATTCCTGACCTCAGGTGATCCACCCGCCTCACCCTCCCAAAGTGCTGTGCTGGGATTGCAGGTGCAAGCCACTGTGCCCAGCCCTACAGCAGTTTTTTTTCCGTTTTTTTGTTTGTTTGTTTGTTTGTTTTTGATACAGAGTCTTGCTCTGTCACCCAAACGAGTCCAGTTGCACCATCACAGCTCATTGCAACCTCAGCCTCCTGGCCTCAAGCGATCCCTCCCATCTTAGCCTCCAGAGTAGTTGGGATTACAGGCGTATGCCACCACATAGGCTAATTTGTGGTTTTTTTGTGTCTTTTTTTTTTTTTTTTGGTAGGGATAGGGTTTTGCCATGTTGCCCAGGTTGGTCTCGATCTCCTGAACTCAAGCGATCTACCTGCCTCATCCTCCCAAGTGCTGGGATTACAAACTTGAGCCACCATGCTCAGCCTTCTACAGCAGCATTTTCAAACTCAGTAGAAGCCTCCCCATTCCTGGGAAGCCTCGTAGGTGAAGTCGCTAAGGAAATAAGAGTAAATTTGTTTCCTATGATTCCTTCAACCAAATTAGCTCTTTTAGCTATGCTGCTCCTGAGTAAATAAAACCATTCTTTTAGGCCAGGCTTGGTGGCTCACGCCTATAATCCCAGCACTTTGGGAGGCCGAGGTGAGCAGAACTCCTGAGGTCAGGAGTTCAACACAAGCCTGGCCAAGATAGAGAAACCCCGTCTCTACCAAAAATACAAAAATTAGCCAGGCGTGGTGGCGCACACCTGTAATCCCAGCTACTCAGGAGGCTGAGGCAGGAGAATCACTTGAATCCAGGAGGCAGAGGTTGCAGTGGAGCCGAGATCATGCTACTGCACGCCAGCTAGGGAGACAGACTGAGACTCCCTCTCAAAAGAAAACAAAAAACAACAACAACAAAAAACCCGTTCTTTTAATGGTAAAACATGGCAATGACTGTGGCTTCCTCATACTTTGTGGGTGTGTATAGTCAAGTGTAGTCCATAGGCACTCCCAGAACTTCAGATATAGTACCTCTCAGAGAGTAGCAATAAGGAAAATCAAAATATGATGGAAGAGATTAAACATCTACACAAAAGATTCACCTTGTCAGCAAGTAGGTGGCTAGAGATTTGGAGCCATCTATATCCAATCACAGGGATTAGGGCATAATTTTTAGGCCCTAATTTAAGAACAATTGTATATGCTATTGTATCCAAAGCTGTAAAATATTCTAGTCTCTGAGTGAATCCATTGTATCGTATATTGTCTGAAGAATAGCCTCATGAACTACTGAGGTATCCCAGGGAAAAATAAAAACATCACAGCTGGCCGGGCGCAGTGGCTCACACCTGTAATCCTAGCGCTTTGGGAGGCCACGGCAGGCCGATCACAAGGTCAGGAGATCAAGACTATCCTGGCTAACATGGTGAAACCCCGTCTCTACTAAAAATACAGAAAAATTAACCGGGCGAGGTGGCGGGCGCCTGTAGTCCCAGCTACTCGGGAGGCTGAGACAGAATGGCGTGAACCCAGGAGGGGGAGTTTGCAGTGAGCCAAGATCGCAGGTGTTAGCCACCACACTGAGCTGAAAAAAGTGATTTCTGCAGAGCAAGAATTTCAGCCAGGTGCAGTGGCTCACACCTATAATCCCAGCACTTTGGGAGGTCAAGGCAGGTGAATCACCTGAGGTCAGGAGTTCAAGACCAACCTGGCCAATATGGCAAAACCCCATCTCTACTAAAAATACAGAAATTATCTGGGTGTGGTGGCTTGCACCTGTAGTCCCAGCTACTTGGGGGCTGAGGCAGGAGAATTGCTTGAAACCAGGAGGCAGAGGTTGCAGTGAGTTGAGATTGTGCCACTGCACTCCAGCCTGGACGACAGAGCAAGACTTTGTCTCAAAAAAAAAAAAAAAAAATTTAGCTGGGCATGGTGGCATGACCCTGTGGGCCCAGCTACTCCAGAGGCTGAGGTGGGAGGATCTATCACTTGAGCCTGGGAGGCTGAGGTTGCAGCGAGCCAAGATCATGCCACTATACTCCAACCAACCTGGGCTGACAGAGTGAGACCCCATCTGAAAAACAAAAAAAATTAAAAAAAATAAAACAGAGCAAGAATTTCTCCAACATGGCAGAAAATATCCTGCCACAGTCTCAGGTATTTCATTTGGCTTAACTGGTTATCCCTACAGAGCAACTGAACAAATCCAGCTAGGTACTATCTTTTAAGGTCATCCAACTCACGTCTTTATTATACCCTTGATTTTCAAGTGTAACTTAAGGTTCTAACTGGGCTCACCAACATGTATTTCTTTTTTATTTTTTATTTTTTTGAGACAGAGTCTCTCTCGTTCACCCAGGCTGGAGTGCAGTGGTGCAATCTCGGCTCATTTCAACCTCCGCCTCCCGGGTTCTAGTGATTCTCATGCCTCAGCCTCCTGAGTAGCTGGGATTTCAGGCGCCTGCCACCATGGCCAGCTAATTTTTGTATTTTTAGTAGAAATGGGGTTTCGTCATGTTGGCCAGGTTGTTCTTGAACTCCTGACCTCAGATGATCCAATTGCCTCAGCCTCCCAAAGTACTGGGATTACAGACATGAGCCACCATGCCCGGCCTCTGTGACCTGTTTTTGAACAGTGTTAATTTACTAATTTGTAAGCTTAATTGTTGCTTTGGTCTGCCCAGCACTGAGGCCCAGGCTCCCAACAGAGGTTCATCAGACAACATGATACACAAGATCAACTGAGATGCAGAGGTGAGAGTTTAAACAACAGCTCAGACCAGTGTTCTACCACGGCAGAGTGCAAACTCATTGCATGGCCAGCTACTTCTCCGTTCTGCTGCATTCTCCTTCCCTTGACTGGGCTCTTCCTTCTTTGAATGAAACATAAATAGGTCCATTTCATTTAGTCAAATGACAATATCATCTGCTGTCCTAGCAGCTTGACTGACCAGACTTTTATTTTAGCTTCGCTGCCTGGTGGGACTATTCCACCTCCATCAGTTTTGCAGGGTGATGAGCAGTCTATGCAGGCAGGGTAACATTGGGCCCCCACGGAATTGGGCAGACTTTAGATCAATTAGGACAGCAGTTCTCAGCCTTGGTTGTATATGAGAATCACCTGGAAAGCTTTTGCAACCTACCAGTGCCACGCATGCCCTACTCCTAGGCAATTCTAATTGCCTTAATTGATCCGGGATAGATTCTGGTCATGGATGCCTTTATTATTATTTTATTTTTTGAGACAGAGTCTTGCTCTGTCACACAGGATGGAGTGCAGTGGCATGATCTCGTCTCACTGCAACCTCTACCTCCCGGGTTCAAGGGATTCTCCTGCCTCAGCCTCCCAATTATCTGGGACTACAGGCACCCACCACCACGCCTGGCTAATTTTTGTATTTTTAGTAGAAATGGGGTTTCACCATATTGGCCAGGCTGGTCTCAAACTCCTGATCCTGTGATCCGCCCACCTTAGCCTCCCACAGGGCTGGGATTACGTGAGCCACCACGCCCAGCCATGGATCCCTTTAAAAACTCCACAAGTGTCCAGGCACAGTGGCTCATGCCTGTAATCCCAGCACTTTGGGAGACTGAGGGAGGAGGATCACTTGAGGTCAGGAGTTTGGTACCAGCCTGGCCAACATGGTGAAACCCTATTTCTACCCAAAATACAAAAAAAAAAATTAGCTGCTTGCGATGATGCACACCTGTAACCCCAGCTACTCAGGAGGCTGAGGCAGGAGAATCATTTGAACCTGTGAGGCAAAGATTGTAGTGAGCCAAGATTGTGCCATTGCACTCCAGCCTGGGTGACTGAGCCAGACTCTGTCTCAAAAAAAAAAAAAAAAAAAAAAAAGCCCCACAAGTAATCAGTGATGAGGACCATGGGCTTGGGATCTTCTATTCAAAGGGCAAATTTAAAGCTGACAAACTTTTCTTCTAAGCCTTCTGGTCTGAAGTGCACTTCAATCATCTGCACACATTCCATTTTACAATTAACCCACACACATATTTGCAGAAAGCTGGAAAGTAAAAATGTGTTCATGATACAATGCCATGCTCCATGGAGTGCAAGACATTTTCTCATATATTCTCTCATTTAACCCTTAAAATAACTCATTGAGGTAAGAAGGGCAAGGTATTATTATCCATAATTTTCTGCTAAGGAAATTGGTATCCTGAGTCAAAGGAGGATCCAGACTTCTGGTTTTTGTTCAGTGCCATTTAATTATATCATACCTACTCTACAGTGACAGTGAATAACCTCGACTGTCACTGTCACACAGTGGGAGGAAATATTGCCAAAGAGTTAAGAGCGAATATTTTTATTTTATTTTAAGACAGAGTTAAGCCGGGCGCGGTGGCTCAAGCCTGTAATCCCAGCACTTTGGGAGGCCGAGACGGGCGGATCACGAGGTCAGGAGATCGAGACCATCCTGGCTAACACGGTGAAACCCTGTCTCTAATAAAAAATACAAAAAAAATAGCCGGGCGAGGTGGCGGGCGCCTGTAGCCCCAGCTACTCGGGAGGCTGAGGCAGGAGAATGGCGTGAACCCGGGAGGCGGAGCTTGCAGTGAGCTGAGATCCGGCCACTGCACTCCAGCCTGGGCGACAGAGCGAGACTCCATCTCAAAAAAAAAAAAGACAGAGTTTTGCTCTTATTGCCCAGGCTGGAGTGCAATGGCATGGTATCAGCTCACTGCAAACTCTGCCTCCCGGGTTCAAGCAATTCTCCTGCCTCACCCTCTCAAGTAGCTAGGATTACAGGTACCCACCACTATACTTGACTAATTTTTGTATTTTTAGTAGAGACAGGGTTTTGCCTCCCTGTTGGCCAGGCTAGTCTCAAACACCTGACTGCAGGTGATCCTCCTACCTTGACTTCCCAAAGTGCTGAGATGACAGGCGGGAGTCACTGTACCCAGCCAAAACCCAGGTCTTAATGTCTCATTTAAAAATATTCACTCTTGGCCGGGCACGGTGGCTCACGCCTGTAATCCCAGCCCTTTGGGAGGCTGAGCAGGCAGATCACCTGAGGTCAGGAGTTCGAGACCAGTCTGGCCAACAGGGTGAAACCCTGTCTCTACTAAAAATACAAAATTAGGTGGGCGTGGTGGCCGGCACCTATAATCCCAGCTACTCAGGAGGCTGAGACAGGAGAATCGCTTGAACCCGGGAGGCAGAGGTTTCAGTCAAGATCGCACCACTGCACTCTAGCCTGAGCAACAGAGCAAGACTCTGTCTCAAAAAAAAAAAAGAAGACCTGGGTTTGAATTTTAGTTTTATCACTTGCTGGCTCTGTGATCTTGGCAGATTCATAATCTCTTCGAGACTCAATTTTCCTCATCTGAATATGGTACTGGGATATAGTATCAACTTCGAAGGGATAGCAATGAGATACAATACTTGTTACTCACCTCATTCACCTCATATGATCATGCCACTTTTACACACCTGTTAGAATAGAAAGAATTATTTAAAGTAGTTAAGCCAGGCGTGGTGGCTCATGCCTGTAATTCCAGCACTTTGGGAGGCCAAGGTGGGCAGACCACTTGAGGTCAGGAATTCAAAACCAGCCTAGCCAACATGGTGAAACCCCATCCCTACTAAAAATACAAAACTTAGCCAGGTGTGGTGGTGTGTGTCCCTAATCCCAGTTACTCAGGAGGCTGAGGCAGGAGAATCGCTTGAACATGGGAGGTGGAGATTGCAGTGAGCCAGATGGAGTCATTGCACTACAGCCTGGGCAACAGAGCAAGACCCCATCTAAAAAAAAAAAAAAAGGCCAGGTGTGGTGGCTCACACCTGTAATCCCAGCACTTTGGGAGGCCGACACGGGCAAATCACCTAAGGTTGGGGGTTCGAGACCAGCCTGACCAACATGGAGAAACCCCATCTCTACTAAAAATACAAAATTAGCCAGGCATGGTGGTGTATGCCTGTAATCCCAGCTACTCGGGAGGCTGAGGCAGGAAAATCGCTTGAACTCGGGAGGCAGAGGCTTCGGTGAGCTGAGAATGCACCATTGCACTCCAGCTTGGGCAAGAAGAGTAAAATTCTGTCTCAAAAAAAAAAAAAGAATTATTTAAAGTAGTTGGACTTCTTTATTCTATTTGTGGGGAAAACAGAGATCAGACTGTTACTGTGTCTATATAGAAAGAAGTAGACATAAGAGACTCCATTTTGTTCTGTATTTGAGATGCTGTTAATCTGTGACCTGTCCCCAACCCTGTGGTGACTCAAGGTTTAACGGATTTTGGGCTGTGCAGAGTGTGCTTTATTAAACAAGTGCCTGAAGGCAGCTTGCTAGTTAAAAGTCATCACCATTCTCTTAATCTCAAGTACCCAGGAACATGTACACTGCAGAAGGTCGCAGGGACCTCTGCCTAGGAAAGCTAGGTTTTGTCCAAGGTTTCTCCCCCATGTGATAGTCTGAAATATGGCCTCGTGGGAAGGGAAAGACCTGATCGTCCCCCAGCCTGACACCTGTGAAGGGTCTGTGCTGAGGAGGATTAGTAATAGAGGAAAGAAGGCCTCTTGGTGGTTGAGATAGAGAAAAGCATCTGTCTCCTGCCCGTCCCTGGGCAATGTAAAACCCGATTGTATGTTCTATTTACTGAGATGGGAGAAAACCGCCTTAGGGCTGAAGGTGGGACGCGCTAGCGGCAATGCTGCTCTTTATGCGCTAAAAAGGTTTACGGAGATGTTTGCATGTGCATGTCAAGGCACAGCACTTTTCCTTAAACTTATTCGTGTCACAGAGATCTTTATTCATATGTCTTACTGCTGACCTTCTCCCTACTATGATCCTATTATCCTGCCACTTCCCCTTTTCCGAGCTGGTAAAGATAATGATCAATAAATACTGAGGGAACTCAGAGACCGGTGCCGGTGCCAGCACCGGTCCTCTGTATGCTGAGCGCCAGTCCCCTGGGCCCACTTTTTATTTCTGTATACTTTGTCTCTGTGTCTCATTTCTTTTCTCAAGTCTCTCGTTCCACCTAATGAGGAATGCCCACAGGTGTGGAGGGGCCGGCCACTCCTTCACTGTTTAAAGTTTTTTTTCTTTGGTGTCAATCTTTGCTTTTCCTAACTGATACTGCTGCATAAAGTGAAAAGAGGGATTCGTTTGTGAAGGTGGCATTTCCCATGACAGTCACCAAATGATTCCCTTTAGATCAGCAATCAGATTCTAAGGCTGGGCATGGTGGTTCACACTTGTAATCCGAACACTTTGTGCAGCCAAGATGGAGGGAATCCCTTGAAGCCAGACTGGGCAACATAGCAAGATCCCATCTCTACAAAAAAATAAAAATAAGAAAATTAGCTAAGTGTGGTGGCACACACCTATAGTCCCAGCTATTTGGGAGGCTGAGGTGGGAGAATTACTTGAGCCCAGGAATGCGAGGCTATGTGAACTATGATCATACCACTGCACTCGAGCCTGGGTGATGTAATGAGACGTGAGTCAAAAAAAAAAAAATCAGAGTTCTAGGAAATTCATCATTTTAAAGCCTTCTTTTCTTATTTTACCAAGGCAGTACTTGATCAGATGCTTTAAAAAAATTAATAGACAATTTTAGGCCAGGCGCAGTGGCTCATGTGTGTAATCCCAGCCCTTTGGGAGGCCGAGGCGGGCAGAACACCTGAGATCAGGAGTTCAAGACCAGCCTGGTTAACATGGTGAAACACCATTTCTACTAAAAATACAAAAATCAGCCGGGCGTGGTGGCGGGCGCCTGTAATCCCAGCTACTCGGGAGGCTGAGGCAGGAGAATTGCTTGAACCCAGGAGGCAGAGGTTACAGTGAGCCGAGATCATGCCAGCCTGGGTGAAGAGTGAGACTCTGTCTCAAAATAAAATAAAATTTGAAGGGTGGCCGGCCCCTCCACACCTGTGGGCATTCCTCATTAGGTGGAACGAGAGACTTGAGAAAAGAAATGAGACACAGAGACAAAGTATACAGAAATAAAAAGTGGGCCCAGGGGACCGGCGCTCAGCATACAGAGGACCCGCGCCGCGCCGGCACCGGTCTCTGAGTTCCCTCAGTATTTATTGATCATTATCTTTACCAGCTCGGAAAAGGGGAAGTGGCAGGATAATAGGATCATGGTAGGGAGAAGGTCAGCAGTAAGACATATGAATAAAGATCTCTGTGACACGAATAAGTTTAAGGAAAAGTGCTGTGCCTTGATATGCACATGCAAACATCTCCGTAAACCTTTTTAGCGCATAAAGAGCAGCATTGCCGCTAGCGCGTCCCACCTTCAGCCCTAAGGCAGTTTTCTCCCAGCTCAGTAAATAGAACATACAATCGGGTTTTACATTGCCCAGGCACAGGCAGGAGACAGATGCTTTTCTCTATCTCAACCACCAAGAGGCCTTCTTTCCTCTATTACTAATCCTCCTCAGCACAGACCCTTCACAGGTGTCAGGCTGGGGGATGATCAGGTCTTTCCCTTCTTCCCATGAGGCCATATTTCAGACTGTCACATGGGGGAGAAACCTTGGACAATACCTAGCTTTCCTAGGCAGAGGTCCCTGCGACCTTCTGCAGTGTATGTGTCCCTGGATACCTGAAATTAAGAGAATGGTGATGACTTTTACCAAGCATACTGCCTTCAGTTAAACAAAGCACACCCTGCACAACCCAAAATCCGTTAAACCTTGAGTCACCACAGCACATGTCTCTTGCAAGGACAGGGTTGGGGGTAGGGTCACAGATTAACAGCATCTCAAATACAGAACAAAATGGAGTCTCTTATGTCTACTTCTTTCTATATAGACACAGTAACAGTCTGATCTCTCTTCGTTTTCCCCACAAAATTAAATTTAAATTAATAGACAAATTTTAGAGCAGTTTTAGATTTACAGAAAAACTAAACAGCATATAGAGTTTTCATATAACCCTGCCCTTGACATAGTTTCCCCTATTATTAATACTGTATATTAGTGTAGCACATTTGCTGTAATTATGCAGATTTCTTTAGTTTTTACCTAATGTCCTTTTTTCTGCTCTAGTATCCCAGCCAGGAGATAACTTTACATTTAGTTGCCATGTGTCCTTGGGCTTCTCTTGGTTATCATAGTTTCTCAGACATTCCTTGGTTTTGATGCTGGTGTTTTGTTTTTTTTGTTTTGTTTTGTTTTGTTTTTTTGAGACAGAGGCTTGCCCTGTCCCCCAGGCTGGAGTGCAGTGGCATGATCTCAGCTCAATGCAACCTCCGCCTTCTGGGTTCAAGTGATTCTGCTGCCTCAGCCTCTTGAGTAGCTGGGACCACAGGCACTCGCCACCACGCCCAGCGAATTTTTGTATTTTTAGTAGAGATGGGGTTTCACCATGTTGGCCAGGCTGGTCTTGAACACCTGATCTCAGGTGATCCGTCCGCCTCGGCCTCCCAAAGTGCTGGTATTACAGATGTGAGCCACCGCGCCCGGCCAGTTTTGATGGTCCTGGCAGTGTTGAGAAGTTCTCATCAGGTATATTGCAGGCTGCGCCTCTCTTAGGCTTTGATGCTTTTCTCATGACTAGACTGGGGTCATGTGTGTTTTGGGGGGATGACACAGAGGTAAAGTGCCATTTTCATGACATCATATCAAGTGTACATACTATCAATATGATATATCAGTGTTGATGTTCTCCTGGATCACATGGCTGATTGTCCGGTTCCCCCACTGTAGTGACTCCTCCCACTCCTTGTCATACTCTTTGGGCAGAGGTCACCATGCACAGCTTACACTTAAGGAGAGAGGAGTTATACTCCCCTCCTTTGCATTACAGTAGTTACATAATTTATTCAGAATTCTTCTGCATGGGAGATTGATCAACTGCTTTAGTGTGTAAACCTACTGTCAGCATCCACCAAGTCATAACAATCTATTTGGTGGCGCCCGTAGCCCTGTATTTTCAAGATTAGAACCATAATGGGGTCTAGGGAGACCTCTCGTGGTAAAATAAGGGCATAACCAGCCAGCTACATGCTCTCATTTTATGCCATTGACTTTCCCTTAGTGCAGTGGTTCTCAATTGGGCAATTTTGCCCGCCCAGCCCCAGGCAGTATTTGACAATATGTGGAGACATTTTTGGTTGCTGCAACTTTTGGAAAGCCATGTTATTGGCACCTGGCAAGCAGAGACCAGAGATCCTGCTAAACATACAGTGCTTAAGACACAAACAACAAAAAATTCTCTGAGTCAAAATGTCAATAGTGCTGAGGTTTAGAAACTCTGCGGTTAACAGCTTTATAAGTTACAGATAATGTTCAAAGGGACACATTATAATGAGAAGGAGGAAAAGACCTTATTTTGTGAAAAAGGATGAATTCTTAAAAAAAAAAAAAAAAAAAAAAAAGCCAGGCGCGGTGGCTCAAGCCTGTAATCCCAGCACTTTGGGAGGCCGAAACGGGTGGATCACGAGGTCAGGAGATTGAGACCATCCTGGCGAACACGGTGAAACCCCGTCTCTACCAAAAAAAATACAAAAAACCAGCTGGGCGAGGTGGCGGGTGCCTGTAGTCCCAGCTACTTGGGAGGCTGAGGCAGGAGAATGGCGTGAACCCGGGAGGCGGAGCTTGCAGTGAGCTGAGATCCAGCCACTGCACTCCAGCCTGGGCAACAGAGCGAGACTCCGTCTCAAAAAAAAAAAAAAAAAAAAAAGAAGTACATCTGGAAGGGTAGCAGAATATGTTACACCAAAATATGCCATTTCAGCATATTAACTATTTTGAGCTGAAGACAACTCAGAAGAAGCAAATACAAGGAAAATTCTCTGCTCTCCCCATATTTGTCTAGAAGCAGATCATAAATTTGTAAAGGTGGCCCCTCTCGTGAGACAGAGTCTCTCTCTATTGCCCAGGCTGGAGCACAGTGGCATCATCATAGCTCACTGCAGCCTTGATCCCCCAGGCTCAAGCGATCTTCCCACCTCAGCCTCCTGAGTCACTGGGCCTACAGGTGTGCACCACCAAGCTGCGCTAATTTTTCTATGTCTTGTAGTGACGGGGTCTCCCTATATTGCCCAGGGTGGTCTCGAACTACTGGACCCAAGTGATCCGCCTGCCTTGACCTCCCAAGGTGCTGTGATTACAGGCATGAACAACTGCACCTGGCCAATTTATTTTTGAGTCAGGGCCTCACTCTGTCAATGGGGCTGGAGTGCAGTAGCATGATCATAGCTCATAGCAGCCTTGAACTTCCAGGCTCAAGGAATCCTCTCTCCTCAGCCTACCAAGTTGCTAGGGGCTACAGGCACTTGCCATCACACATGACTAATTTTTATTTTATTTTATTTTATTTTTGAGACGGACTTTTGCCGGTTTTTTGGTTTTTGTTTTTCTTTTCTTTTTTTTTTTTTTGAGACGGAGTCTCACTCTGTCGCCCAGGCTGGAGTGCAGTGGCCGGATCTCAGCTCACTGCAAGCTCCGCCTCCCGGGTTTACGCCATTCTCCTGCCTCAGCCTCCCGAGTAGCTGGGACTACAGGCGCCCTCCACCTCGCCCGGCTAGTTTTTTGTATTTTTTTAGTAGAGACGGGGTTTCACTGTGTTAGCCAGGATGGTCTCGATCTCCGGACCTCGTGATCCGCCCGTCTCGGCCTCCCAAAGTGCTGGGATTACAGGCTTGAGCCACCGCGCCCGGCCTGTTTTTTGTTTTTCGAGACAGAGTTTCGCTCTTGTTGCTCAGGCCAGAGTACAATGGCGTGATCTTGGCTCTCTGCAACCTCCACTTTCCGGGTTCAAGCGATTCTCCTGCCTCAGCTTCCCGAGTAGCTGGGATTACAGGCATGCACCACCATACCTGGCTAATTTTGTACTTTTAGTAGAGATGGGGTTTCTCCATGTTGGCCAGGCTGGTCTTGAGCTCCTGACCTCAGGTGATCCACCCACATTGGCCTCCCAAAGTGCTGGGATTACAGGCCTGAGCCACCATGCCTAGCCTGGAGTTCCGCTCTTGTTGCCTAGGCTGGAGTGCAATGGTGCAATGTCATGCGATTATTGGCCGCATGTATGTCTTCTTTTGAAAAGTATCTGCTCATGTCCTTTGCCCACTTTTTAATGGAGTTTTTTTCCCGTAAATTTGTATAAACATTATTTTTAACCATACCAAGCTCCTATCCTGATTAGGTTTACAGTTGAGAAGTTTACATTTTTATTTATCACTGTTTCATGCTGCTGTACTTCTCAAAATCCTCCACCCATTTCGCTTTCCCCATCTTTACTGAGGCATAACTGACAAAAAGTACATACGTTTAAGGTGTACAACTTGATGTTTTGATATATGTACATCCAAATTATCACCATAATTAAGCTAATTAATGGACCTATCACCTCTCATAGTTACCATTTCCTTTTTCTTTTGTGGTGAGAATACTTAAGATCTATCCTTTTAGCAAATTGCAAGTATACAATGCACTATGGTTAACTACAGTCATGTTGCTATACATTAGGCTTCCAGAACTTATTCATCTTGCATAACTGAAACTTCGTATCCTTTGACCAACATCTCCTCAATTTCCCCTCCCCACAGCCCCTGGCAACCACCATTGCACTCTCTTCTATTATTTTCACTATCTATTTTATTTTATTATTTTTTAATTGTTTTAGACCCAAAGTCTCACTGTGTTGCCCAGGTTGGACTCGAACTCTTGGGCTCAAGGGATTCTCCTGCCTCAGTCACTGGAGTAGCTGGAACTATAGGTGTGTCCCACCACACCTGGCTATTTTATTTTATTTTATAGTAGGAAAAATATGGTGTTTTTTGTTGTTGTTGCTTTGTTCTGTGAGATGGAGTCTTGCTCTGTGGCCCAGGCTGGGGTGCAGTGGCACGATCTCGGCTCACTGCAAGCTTCGCCTCCCTTGTTCACGCCATTCTTCTGCCTCAGCCTCCCGAATAGCTGGGACTACAGGTGCCCGCCACCATGCCCGGCTAATTTCTTTTTGTATTTTTAGTAGGGATGAGGTTTCACTGTGTTAGCCAGGATGGCCTCCATCTCCTGACCTCGTGACCCGCCTTCCTTGGCCTCCCAAAGTGCTGGGATTACAGACCTGAGCCACTGCACCCGGCCTGTTTCCTTCTTTTTAAAGGCTCAGTAATATTCCACTGTATATGTATACCACATTTTCTTTATCGATTTGTCTGTTGATGGACATCTAGGTTGTTTCCATATCTTGGCTATTTTGATAGTGCTGCAATGAACATGGGAGTGCAGCTATCTCTTTGACATGCTGATTTCATTTCCTTTGGATATATATACCCAGAAGTGGGACTGCTGGATCATAAGATATCCTATTTTTAATTTTTTTAGGAACCTCCATACTATTTTCTGTACTGTTGGCTGTACCTACCCATTTCATTTTTCACATCTACATTCTTGCATTTAAATTCCACCTTAAACATGATGTTAAGGAATAAGCCAGGAACAGAAAGTTAAACAATGTGTGATCTCACTCATATGTGGAAGCTAAAAAAAAAAAAAGGTGATCTCATAAAAGTAAAAAGTAGAACAGAGGATGCTATAGGCCAGATAAGGTAGGAGGAAGGAAGGGATAGAAAGCTAGATAGGAGGAACAAGTTCTAGTGTACCACTATAGGATGACTATAGTTAACAGTAATATGTAGTTTCAAGTAGTTAGGAGACGGATATTGACCAGCCTGGGCAACACAGTGAGAAGAAAAGAAAAGAGAAGAGTATAAAAGAAGAGAAGGGAAGAGAAGAGAAGGAAAGGAAGGCGGGAGGGAGGGAGAGAGAGAGAGAGGAGGGAGGGAAGGGGAAGGGAGGGGAGGGAAGAAAAGAAAAAGAAAAAAAAAAATTAGGCAGGTATGGTGGCACACATCTGTGGTCCGAGAGGCTGAGGTGAGAGGATTGCTTGAGCCTGGGAGGTCAAGACTGCAGTTAGCTATGATTATGCCACTGCACTGCAGCCTGGGAGACAAAGCAAGATCAGGTCTCACAAAGAAGGATATTGAGCATTCTCAACACAAAGAAAGGATAACCGTTTGAGATGCTGGATATGCTAATTATTCTCACCTGTGCGCTATACATTATATGTATTGAAACATCACTATGTCCTGTGCAAAACACAAGTGATAGAAAACAATGTTTTAAAAAGGAAAAAAGGTAACATTACTATGTGCTGTATGAATATGTACAATTATTGTCAATTAAACACATACATAAAATAAATTCCACCTTAAGACAAATTTCTTTTTGTTGTATATTCCTTATCCTCTCCTTGTGTTTTACCTTTCAAATCAAAAAGAGCATTTTAGATCTGGAGGGACCATTTCCTCTACCTGTATATGTCACCCTATAAATATCACATTTCTCTTTTTTTTTTTTTTTTTTTTTTTTTGAGACGGATTCTTGCTCTTGTTGCCCAGGCTGGAGTGCGATGGTACAATCTCGGCTCACCACAACCTCTGCCTCCCGGGTTCAAGAGATCCTCCTGCCTCAGCCTCCTGAGTAACTGAGATTACAGGCATGCACCACCACGCCTGACTAATTTTGTAGTGTTAATAGAGACAGAGTTTCTCCATGTTGGTCAAGCTGGTCTCGAACTCCTGACCTCAGGTGACCTGTCTGCCTTGGCCTCCTGAAGTGCTGGTATTACAGGTGTGAGCCACCACGCCCAGCAATATCACATTTCTTAAGATTTGCTTTCCTAATTCTGTCTGATTCCAGGGTCAAAGTCCTTGACTATAGCACAAGCAGTTTAGCTTAGGAAGACCGTGGCTTATTCATTTTCCCCTTTCTCCACTCTATTGCCTTCTTAGCTTTGGGTTCAGAAGTCAACCATTTAAATCTCAGTGCCTGCAACACATGAATTGATATCATTGTCCCCAAACCCATTTTGCAATCTGTGATCAACTGTTAAATTAGTCACAGTGCTTATTATCAGGAAAGGGGAGTATTTCATGTCCAGACAAAAACTAATTTGTAAGTGGATCTAGGGCTGAAGCTGCAATATAACAATTCATTTATTTAACAAATATTTATTGAGACCTTCTATGTGCAAGCATTGTTCTAAGCTCTGAGATAAGGCAGTAGCCAAAACAAATTCCTTACGGTTATGGACTTATATCCTGGTGGGAAGAGACAGATAATAAACTAGCAAATATATCAATATATAAAAAATATGTCAGCTAGTGATATGTGCTATGGATAAAAATAAAACCAGATAAGGGTGAGAGATAATGAGAAGGTATACAGGGCTATTTCAGATGAGTACGTTTGTTTTGTTTCTTCCTTCCCTTCCTTCCTTCCCTTCCCTTCCTTCCCTTCCCTTCCTTCCCTTCCTTCCTTCCCTTCCCTTCCTTCCCTCCCTTCCCTCCCTTCTTTTCTTTTCCTCTTCTCCTCTCTTCTCTTCTCTTCTCTTCTTTTCTCCTTTTCTTTCTTTTTTGAGACAGAGTTTCATTCTTGTTGCTCAGGCTATAGTGCAACGGCCCGATCTTGGCTCACTGCTGCCTCTGCCTCCTGGGTTCAAGTGATTCTCCTGCCTCAGCCTCCTGAGCAGCTGGGATTACAGGAACCCATCACCATGCCTGCTAATTTGTTAAATATTTTTAGTAGAGACGGGGTTTCACCATGTTGGCCAGGCTGATCTCCAACTCCTGACCTCAGGTGATCCGCCTGCCTCTGCCTCCCAAAGTGCTGGGATTACAGGCGTGAGCCACTGCACCTGGCCTTCTTTCTTTTATTTTTCATTTCTTAGTTATCAAGGGTTGTGGCATTGTAGGAAGTAAGAAGATGCTGGGCGAGGTGTTAGAGCCTCGGCATTGAAAAGTGGTCAACCCGCCGGTTGGTAAGAAGAATTGACAGACAACAGTACAGGTTTGATAAAGGAACGTTGTATTAGAAACAAAGAACACTGCAGAAGAGGCCAATGAGGTGCCTCAGCAAGAAAGGACTTGGATTTTCCTTAGAAACATTTATGGACCTTAAGGCAGAAGCTCGAGGGTAATTTGGACCATATTAGCCATGTAGGCCATGATAAATGATTATGTTTGTAGCTATTTTGGTGCCTTAATGTCAGCAACGATTGTATAATGAGTTTCCACATGGCATTCTGGAGATGTATAGAAATTCTGGCTACTTAGAAATTGTTTTGAAAGATACCTGAAACCAGATGCAGACTTTAGATACAAGGGAAGTTTAATTACTTCTAAATTCTCCAGGTAAGGAATTTTTGTCCCCAGTGCCTGCTTGATCACCAGGTGATCTTTGCTCTCCTCAGAAGGGATCGCATTCTGGATACATTTTGAAGGTAGAGCTGACAGGGTTCTTTGATGGCATTGAAGTATAAGAAAAAGGGAGTATCGGCCAGGCGTGGTGGCTCACACCTGTAATCCCAGCACTTTGGGAGGCCAAAGTGGACGGATCATGAAGTCAGGAACAAGAAAAAAAAGAAAAAAAAAAAAGCCAGGGGTGGTGTGGGGTGGAAGGAGTATCAGGCATGATTCTAAGTTTTCAGACTTCAGCAGGATGTGATTGAACCCAGGAATTCTTTTGTTTTATTTTGTTATTTTATTTTATTATTTATTTTAGACAGACTCTCACCCTGTCACCCAGGCTGGAAGTGCAGTGGCACGATCTCAATTCACTGCAACCTCCGCCTCCCAGGTTCAGGCGATTCTCATGCCTCAGCCTCATGAGTAGCTGGGATTACAGGCGCCTGCCACCATGCCCAGCTAATTTTTTTGTAGAGACGGGGTTTCACCATGTTGACTAGACTGGTCTCGAACTCCTGACCTCAAATGATCCACCCAGCGCCTGGCCTTATTTTGCTATTTTATTTATTTACTTATTTATTTTTAGAGATGGGGTCTCACTATATCGGCCAGGGTGGCCTTGAACTCCTGGCCTCAACCAATTCTCCTGCCTCGGCCTCCCAAAGTACTGGGATTACAGACGTGAACCACCATGACTGGCCTTTTTCAATTTTTAATTTTTATTTCTTTTTTTGAACCCAGGTCTTCTGTACAAACTTTTTGTTACTGTCGATCACACAGAGAAACAAGCAGGAATCACTCCTCCAAACCACAATTCCATAACATCCAGTTTAGGAACTATTCCATGTGACAAGGCTTTGCCAACCTTGAACCTACTTCTACCTGTAACCAAAGAGTCACTTCTACTGGAGGAATGCCAGTTTACAAAGATAAGTGACGAAGAGTGGCTGTGTTTACAAATCTCCCCCAAGGGCTCTACACATTTCACAAATCTCCCATGGCCAGTTACTTGCCTGGAAAACAAAGTCATATCAAAAGCAGATAATTAAGAGGTATGAAAGAAGCAAAAGAATCTAGATCAGAAAAGCTAAAACCTTCTCATATGAAAACAGCACAGAGCTATCTCGCAATTCTTACTTAAGGTAAATAGAGCTCTGGGTCTTTCAAAAGCACACAGAAATGATCCAGACAGGAAACAAAAGTACTCCTCTTGCTCCCAGAGCAAATCTACCAGAATTGCTTAGGGCGTTCACAGAATGATATGATCTTGGTCAATAAAATGTTCAAGATGAATATTAAATTTGCACAACAAATTTACTGTTTTACTTCCTTGGAGAATTATCCGAAATGCTTATGAGTCAGTTTTCCTATAACTGCCCTAATTATGGGGGTGAGGAGCATGTTACAATTTGTGTTACCCTGCTCCGAAAAAGTGGAATTCAAAAACTTTCCAGTGGCCGGGTGCGATGGCTCATGCCTGTAATCCTAGCACTTTGGGAGGCCGAGGTGGGCAGATCACTTGAAGTCAGGAGTTCAAGACCAGCCTGGCCAACATGGTGAAACCCCGTCTCTACTAAAAATACCAAAAACTTATCCAGAAATCTCTTGAACCCCGGAGGTGAAGGTTGCAGTGAGCCAAGATTGCACCACTGCACTCCAACCTGAGCAACAGAGCGAGGTTGTCTAAAATAATAATAATAATAATAATAAACTTGCCAGTGACTGAATGTGGATAATCATCAGTAAGCTATACTAGAAATGGAAGCGTGAGGAAATGGCATCTTTCATTGGCTTCTTCTGGTGACAATAATGGCCCACATCTTCAAGTTACCAGCAAGAAATGAGGGCAGAATTTGAGATTGCAATAGGTTCACCTGTGCAAAGATAACTTGATCTTTCACATGAGGATTAAATCCACAGCCTTGGCCTCATCACCAGGTCCGGATTAACTGAACTAACCAGTCCTTTGTAGCAGGGATTGTCAAACTATGGCTCACAGGCCAAATCCAACCTGTCTGTAAGAATGGATGTTATATTTTTTAGATGGTTAGAAAAGATCAAAAGAAGAATAATATTTTGTGACACATGAAAAGTATATGAAATGCAAATATACACTGGAACACAGCCCCGCTTATCTATTTAGGCAAGATCTATGGTTGCTCTTGTACTGTAATGGCAGAGTTCAGTAGTTGTGACAAAGACCCTATAGCCTGCCAGACCTGATACATTTGCTATCTAGCTCTTTACAGAAAAAGTTAGCCAACTCCCATCTCAAGGCTTGGCTCAGTGGCTCATGCCTATAATCCCAACACTTTGGGAGGCCGAGGTGGGCGGATCACTTGAAGTCAGGAGTTCAAGACCAGCCTGGCCAACATGGTGAAACCCCGTCTCTACTAAAAATACCAAAAATTTATCCAGAAATCTCTTGAACCCCGGAGGTGAAGGTTGCAGTGAGCCAAGATTGCACCACTGCACTCCAACCTGAGCAACAGAGCGAGGTTGTCTAAAATAATAATAATAATAATAATAAACTTGCCAGTGCCTGAATGTGGATAATCATCAGTAAGCTATACTAGAAATGGAAGCGTGAGGAAATGGCATCTTTCATTGGCTTCTTCTGGTGATAATAATGGCCCACATCTTCAAGTTACCAGCAAGAAATGAGGGCAGAATTTGAGATTGCAATAGGTTCACCTGTGCAAAGATAACTTGATCTTTCACATGAGGATTAAATCCACAGCCTTGGCCTCATCACCAGGTCTGGATTAACTGAACTAACCAGTCCTTTGTAGCAGAGATTGTCAAACTATGGCTCACAGGCCAAATCCAACCTGTCTGTAAGAATGGATGTTATATTTTTTAGATGGTTAGAAAAGATCAAAAGAAGAATAATATTTTGTGACACATGAAAAGATTATGAAATGCAAATATACACTGGAACACAGCCCCGCTTATCTATTTAGGCAAGATCTATGGTTGCTCTTGTACTGTAATGGCAGAGTTCAGTAGTTGTGACAAAGACCCTATAGCCTGCCAGACCTGATACATTTGCTATCTAGCTCTTTACAGAAAAAGTTAGCCAACTCCCATCTCAAGGCTTGGCTCGGTGGCTCACGCCTATAATCCCAACACTTTGGGAGGCTGAGGTGGGAGGATAGCTTGAGCTCTGGAGTTCGAGGCAAGCCTAGGCAACATAGTGGGACCTCCTCTCTAATATTTCCAGCTCAATATTATAAATATTATACTATGTATAAAAGGCAGAAATAACAGTTGAAAGAACTTATATTTCCAAAATGCAGTTAAGGACACATCCTGGAAATGGAAAAGCACAGAGATAAAATTGGTTAATGTTGCATGTGTATAGCTTCCACCTTCAGCACTTGGCATTCATTCTTGCCAGGCAAGAGAAAGGAGAATGATTGCTTTTCCAAAAAGGAAAGGAATACTAATCCGTTTAATCAATTAGAATCAGATACCATTAGGGCCGGGCGCGGTGGCTCAAGCCTGTAATCCCAGCACTTTGGGAGGCCGAGACGGGTGGATCACGAGGTCAGGAGATCGAGACCATCCTGGCTAACACGGTGAAACCCCGTCTCTACTAAAAAATACAAAAAACTAGCCGGGCGAAGTGGCGGGCGCCTGTGGTCCCAGCTACTCGGGAGGCTGAGGCAGGAGAATGGCGTAAACCTGGGAGGCGGAGCTTGCAGTGAGCTGAGATCCGGCCACTGCACTCCAGCCTGGGCGACAGAGCCAGACTCAGTCTCAAAAAAAAAAAAAAAAAAAAAAAAATCAGATACCATTCATGTTTTCTGCTGTTAGATTGTTCTTTTCTGTGGGGACTTAATAAAAAAAAGGGTGCTGAGGCCAGTAATGGTGGCTCATGCCTGTAATCCCAGCACTTTGGGAAGCCGAGGCGGGCGGATCATTTGAGGTCACAAGTTTGAGACCAGCCTGGCCAACATGGTGAAATCCTGTCTCTACTAAAAATACAAAAATTAGCCAGGCGTGGTGGCACATGCCTGTTACTTAGGAAGCTGAGCAGGAGAATCCCTTGAAGCTGGCAAGCAGAGGTTGCACTGAGCCGAGATCGTGCCACTGCACTCCAGCCTGTGCAACAGAGTGAGACTCTGCTTCAAAACAAACAAAAAAGGTGCTGAGTCAGATAAAATACAATGGTGGTTTAGTCAACCTGCACACAAGTTGGATTAAAATTTCAGAATGGACTTTCAGAACAGGGACCTTGTCTACCTTTTTCACTACTGTATCCATTGAACCTAGCACATTGTAAACACTAAAATATATAGATATTGTAGGAGACGGGGTTCCACTATGTTGCCCAGGCAGGTCTCAAACTCCTGGGCTCAAGCAGTCCTCCCACATCACCTTCCCAAAGTGCTGGGATTACAGGTGTAAGCCACCATGCCCAGCCTCAAATAATTTTTTTTTTTTTTTTAATTAGGAGAGAGTCTCACCCTGTCGCCCAGGCTGGAGTGCAGTGGCTTGATCCTGGCTCACTGCAACCTCTGCCTTCTGGGTTCAAGCAATCCTCATGCCTCAACCTCCGGAGTAGCTGGAACTACAGGTGCCCACCACCATGCCTGGTTACTTTTTGTATTCTTAGTAGAGACGGGGTTTCACCAGGCTGGCCAGGCTGGTCTCAAACTCCTGACCTGAAGTGATCTGCCCACCTCAGCCTCCTACAGTGCTGGGATTACATGTGTGAGCTACCGTGCCCAGCCAAATGTGTGTGTGTGTGTGTGTGTGTGTGTCTGACAGAGTCTTGCTCTGTCCCCAGGTTGGAGTGCAGTGGCGCCATTTCGGCTCACTGTAACCGTGACCTCCAGGGTTAAAGCAATTCTCCAACCTCAGTCTCACAAGTAGCTGGGATTACAGGCACCCACCATCACGCCCAGCTAATTTTTGCATTTTTGGTAAAGGTGGGGTTTCACCATGTTGGCCAGGCTGGTCTTAAACTCCTGACCACAGGTGATCTGCCCCACTCAGCCTCCTAAAGTGTTGGGATTACAGGCGTGAGCCCTGCACCGGGTCCTGGCCAAATTTTTAAACGAAAAAATGATAAAAAGCTCTCTGCACCACCTCTGAAGAAAGTTATCTACCCCAGATTAGGTCTTCTTCAAGCCGTATCACAGAACCATTGTGGTCTTGGCCTCTTATTACCTTGAGGAAACTGAAGCAGCAACCCTTGATAGCTCTGGTCAACCTCAGGATTAGAGACCTGAAAAATCTAGGGGCCCTAGGTCCCCTCTTTGTACTTGTATCTAAGGGCAAATACAGCTCTTATTTAGTGAAGTCTCAACTGGAAGATCTGGAAGATTATTGGGGTGGACAACATCAGATAGGACTGGACCTGTATGAGCAGAGTCATGTTTACAACCTTGCTCTCCTCCCCTGGAGTCAAAGTTCTTTCCTCCTTGAAGTGTGTTTCAAAGACTGCTGATTATTTTATTGATTGATTGATTGATTGATTGATTGATTTTGAGACGGAGTTTTGTTGTGTTGCCCAGGCTAGAGGGCAGCGGCATGATCTCGGCTCACTGCAACCTCCGCCTCCTGGGTTCAAGCGATTCTGCTGCCTCAGTGTCCCGAGTAGCTGGGACTACAGGTATGTGCCACCACGTCCGGCTAATTTTTGTATATTTTAGTAGAGACAGAGTTTCACCATGTTGGTCAGGCTGTCTCAAACTCTTGACCTCAGGTGATCCTCCTGCCTCGGCCTCCCAAAGTGTAAGGATTACAGGTGTGAGCCACTGCGCCCGGCCAATTGAATGTTTGTTTTTTTTTTTCTTTTTTGAGACAGAGTCTAGCTCTGTCACCCAGGCTGGAGTGCAGTGGCATGATCTTGGCTCACTGCAACCTCCACCTCTAGAGTTCAAGCAATTCTCCTACCTCAGCCTCACGAGTAGCTGGGATAACAGGTGTGCACTGCCACATCCAGCTAATATTTGTATTTTTAGTATAGACAGGATTTCACTACATTTGCCAGGCTGCTCTTGAACTCCCAACCTCAAGTGATCCTCCTGCCTTGGCCTCCCAAAGTTCTGGGATTATGGGAGTGAGCCACCACACCCAGCCATCAGCGTTTTTTTTCTTTTTTTTTTTTTTGAAACGGAGTCTTGCTCTGTCTCCCAGGCTGGAGTGCGGTGGCGTGATCTCGGCTCACTGCAAACTCCGCCTCCCGGGTTCATGCCATTCTCCTGCCTCAGTCTCCCGAGTAGCTGGGACTACAGGCGCCCGCCACAATGCCCGGCTAATGTTTTGTGTTTTTAGTAGAGACGGGGTTTCACTGTGTTAGCTAGGATGGTCTCGATCTCCTGACCTCGTGATCCACCCGCCTTGGCCTTCCAAAGTGCTGGGATTACAGGCATGCGCCACTGCGCCCGGCCTTTTTTTTTTTTTTTTTGAGTCAGAGTCTCACTCTGTTGGCCAGGCTGGAGTGCAGTGGCACTATCTTGGTTCACTGCAACCTCTGTCTTCTGGTCTCAAGCAATTCTCCTGCCTCAGCCTCCGAGTAGCTTGGATTACAGGTGTGTGCCACTACGCCTGGCTAATTTTTGTATTTTTAGTAGAGACGGGGTTTCACCATGTTGGCCAGGCTGGTCTCCAACATTCTGACCTCAAGTGATCCGCCCACATTGGCCTCACAAAGTGTTGGATTACAGGCGTGAGCCACCTCACCTAGCCCATCAGCCTCTTTTTTAAAAGAATTTTTATTGTTTCATTTTCTTGATATTTAAATCTTTGTTCCATTTGAGATTTGTTTTGTTTTGTTTGTAGAGATGGGGTCTCCTTATGTCGCCAAGGCCAGTCTCGAACTGCTAGGCTCGAGCCATCTTCCTGCCTTGGCATCTCAAAGTTCTGGGATTACATGCCTGAGCCACTTCGTCCAACTAGGTGTAGTTTTAATATCAATGTTGGCTGGGTGGGGTGGCTCATGCCTGTAAATCCAGCACTTTGGGAGGCCGAGGAAGGAGGATCGCTTGAGGCCAGGATTTCTAGCCTGGCCAACATTGTGAAACCCTTGTCTCTACTAAAAATACAAAAATTAGCCCAGTGTGGTGACACGTGCCTGTTAATTCCAGCTACTTGGGAGGCTGAGGCATGAGGATTGCTTGAATCCAGGAAGCAGAGGTTTCAGTGAGCCAAGATTGCACCACTGCACTCCAGCCTGGGAAACAGAGTCTGTCTCAAAAAAAAAAAAAAAAAAAAAAATATATATATATATATACACACACACACACACATATATATATGTAAATATCAGTTGGCCAGTTTATACATAAGTTTATCAAATTTATTTTGACCTTTTGTTTTTCTTTTGGGGACAGCATCTCTGTTGCCCAGGCCAGAGTTTAGTGGCATAATCATGACTCACTGTAGATGACTGGCTAATAAAAAAAAAAAAAATTGGTAAGACCTGGGGTCTCGCTGTGTTGCCCAGGCTGTTCTGGAACTCCTGGCCTTGAGCCTTAGCCTCCTAAAGCACTGGGATTACAGGCATGAACCATCGAGCCTGGCCTATTTTTTGTATTTTCAAAATAGTAGCCATTCTTATAGGTGTGAGTGGTTCTAATAACTTTAAAAAAATGTTATTTGGCAGAAGTTATTCCGAAGATGAATGAATTTAGAAAACCATAACATTTTCCCTAGGGAAGTGTCATACTTCTCAGCTTTCCTCATCTGAGTCAAGAGGTTTCTTTCTTCTAAGGGGATATCGTTTATCTTAAGTTTCTGATACGTTAAATTTGGATTGTTGTTAGTGATCAGTAGGACCAGGTGCATCCTGTTATATTTTGCAAAAGTGCCTAAATGTTTCTTATTTCAGAATCACAAGACCTAGAAAATGATGACTGCAGGCATATCCATCAAAAAGGGAAATGAATCAGCTACAGAGGAGAAGGGTGTTTATCAGGCACGGTGGCTCGTGCCTCTAATCCCAGCACTTTGGGAGGCCGAGACAGGCAGATTACTTGAGCCCAGGAGTTTGAGACCAGCCTGGACAACATAGGGAGACCCTGTCTCTACAAAAACAAAACAAAACAAAACAAAACAAAAAACCAACAAAAAATTAGCCTGGGTATAGTGGCACATGCACCTCCCAATACTTGGGAGGCCAAGGCAGGAGGATCACTTGGGCCTGGGAGGTCAAGGTTGCCGTGAGCTATGATGGTGCCACTGCACTCCAACCTGGGTGACAGAGTGAGATCCTGTTTAAAAACATTAAAAATAAAAAAAGAGAAAGAGAAGGGTTAGGAAAGAACTTCTGAAGGATTATATAGTTCATCTGTACTTTCTGCATAAGTAGACACAACTATAGACTCATCATCGGTAAATTTTACTATTTGACCTCAAAGAGAGCAGAAGACAGAAAAGGTGAAATGCCTGTATTTTAAAAAATTCAAATTTCTTTCTTTCATAAGTATGATGAAAATGGTTAGAATGAAGAAGTGAAAAAAATTCCATAACACTATACAGCAGTTGTATTAGACATCAACGTTAATATTAAACATTAAGCGGCCGGGCGCGGTGGCTCACGCCTGTAATCCCAGCACTTTGGGAGGCCGAGGCGGGCGGATCCCGAGGTCAGGAGATCGAGACCATCCTGGCTAACACGGTGAAACTCCGTCTCTACTAAAAATACAAAAAACTAGCCGGGCGCGGTGGCGGCGCCTGTAGTCCCAGCTACTCGGGAGGCTGAGGCAGGAGAATGGCGTGAACCCGGGAGGCGGAGCTTGCAGTGAGCCGAGATGGCGCCACTGCACTCCAGCCTGGGCGACTAAGCGAGACTCTGTCTCAAAAAAAAAAAAAAAAAAAAAAAAAAAAAATTAAACATTAAGCATCAAACGTTAGTGTATTTAATACAAAATCTTACTTGGAAGAGAAAAGAAAACAATCACATTTAAAGAGAGTTGCCCAGGCTGGAGTGTGGTGACATGATCATAGCTGACTGCAGCCTCAAACTCCTTGACTCAAGTGATCCTCCTTCCTCAGCCTCCCGAGTAGCTATGACAACAGGTGTGCACCACCATGCCCTGATAATTAAAAACAAATTTTTTTGTAGAAAGGCTGGGCACAGTGACTTACGCCTTTAATCCTAGCACTTTGGGAGGCCGAGGCGGGTGGATCACGAGGTCAGGAGTTCGAGACCAGCCTGACTTATATGATGAAACCCTTTCTTTACTAAAAATACAAAATTAGCCAGGCATGGTGGCATGTGCCTATAGTCCCAGCTACTTGGGAGGCTGAGGCAGGAGAATCACTTGAACCTGGGAGGTGGAAATTGCCGTGAGCCGAGATCGTCCCACTGCACTCCAGCCTGGGTGACACAGAGAGACTCTGTCTCAAAAAAAAAAGAGTTTTGTAGAGATGGAGTTTTGCTGTGTTGCCTAAGCTGGCCTCAAACTCCTGGCCTTAAGCAGTCCTCCTGCCTCGGCCTTCCAAAGTACTGGGATTATAGGCATAAACCACTGCATTCAGTCAAATTTTATTTCTTTTACGACACTCTTTCTATAGTATTATTTAAGAAGTTTAGTGATAAAGGTTATGGAGAAAGAATAGCAGTGCTTATGGTGAAAACAGCTTTGATCTTGCTCTCTCAAGATTTAGGATTAAAGGCTGGGGACGGTGGCTCATGCCGGTAATCCCAGCACTTTGGGAAGCTGAGGTGGGCAGATCACTTGAGGTCAGGAATTTGAGATAAGCCCCGTCTCTACTAAAAATACAAAAATTATCCAGGCATGATGGCGAGCACCTGTAATCCTAGCAACTCAGGAGGCTGAGGCAGAAGAATCACTTGAACCCGAGAGGCGGAGGTTACAGTGAGCCGAGATTGTGCCACCGCGCCCCAGCCTTGGCGACAAGAGCAAAAACTCCGTCTTGGAAAAAAAAAAAAAAAAGGACAGGTTTGAACACCAGGTTTGTCACCTTACTATCTGTGCAATTCTGTGTGTCACTCAACCCATCTGAGCTTCTATTTCCCCATCTGTAAATCAGAAATACTACTACTTATCTCACAAGACTGTGGTGAAGATTAAATAAGATGATGAGTGTGATAGCCACCTGGCATACAAAAGGTACTAAATAAATGTTAACTGAATTCCTTCCTTCAAAGTAGGGTTGAAGTTTTCTAGTCATTTTGTAGAGCCTAAGGTATGCATACTTGGGCTTGGGATGTCTCTTACTTGATCTTAGCCAAAAGGCTGAGAAGCGATGGATAATGTTTCTCAAAATGTGAATTGAATCAGAATGTTTCACATTCCCATTGGAAATCTGTTTCCTTCTCAGTTTTCTCCATCTCAGTAAGTGACCCCACCATTCATCTATCTAGTTGTATAAGCCAAACCAATACTGGGTGTTGAATGACAAATGTTTAATATTACTTTGTTCTTACCTGGGATTTCTTAATTTCTCAAAAAGGTAGTGGTATAGTTTTCCATCTGTTCCCACAGGCAGTGGTTTCCGTTATTCATGGGAATAGCAGCTTGACTCCCATCTCCACAAATGCTATTAATAGTGTTTAAGTCAGGGAACAGTAAGTACATTTGGCACATGGGACTCTTCTGTTTTGTAGCTTTCATTTGGAAAGTTCACTTTCTATAGCATAACATTGCAACTGCCCTTTCTCCCAGCTGTTTACATTTCTCTCAGCATTGAATGGTGAATGGAAAACAAATCAGAAAAGTCAGAGTGGGTGGGAAGGTTAAGGAGACCCAACCACACCGATTCTAGTCAGGTGACCCTGTACATTCCCTTTGAAGGCATCATCTAACTTACAGTTTCATATAAAAAACAGGAAGGTGGGCCGGGTGCGGTGGCTCACGCCTGTAATCCCAGCACTTTCGGAGGCCGAGGCGGGCAGATCACGAGGTCAGGAGATCGAGACCATCCGGGCAAACACGGTGAAACCCCTTCTCTATTAAAAATACAAAAAAAAAAAAAAAAAAATTAGCCGGGCGTGGTGGTGGGCACCTGTAGTCCCAGCTACTCGGGAGGCTGAGGCAGGAGAATGGCATGAACCTGGCAGGCGGAGCTTGCAGTGAGCCGAGATTGCACCACTGCACTCTAGCCTGGGTGACAGAGCGAGACTCCGTCTCAAAAAAAAAAACAAAAACAAAAACAACAAAAAAACCAGAAAGGTGATCATCTCAACTACTCTACCAGGTTGTCGTAAGAAACACAGGAATACATGTAAATGTGAATAAAAATTTAAACTTCACATAAATGTAACATTTACCATTATTTAACAATGCCCAAACTTTCAAACTCACTATTCCTCAAATTAATCAGAATTTAAACGTTTGAGACTGGGTGCGGTTGCTCATGTCTGTAATCCCAGCACTTTGGGAGGCCGAGGTGGGTAGATCACTTGAGGTCAGAAGTTTGAGACCAGCCTGGCCAACATGGTGAAACCCATCTCTACTAAAAATACAAAAATTAGCAGGGCGTGGTGGCACATGCCTGTAACTCCAGCTACTCGGGAGGCTAAGGCAGGATAATCACTTGAACGTGGGAGGTGGGGGTTGCAGTGAACCGAGATCATGCCACTGCACTCCAGCCTGGGTGACAGTGAGACTATGTCTCGAAATAAATAATTTAAACCTTTGAAAAGTTTATTTCCTCTCCCTAGCGATCTAGATTGTTATCAATACTCCAAATCTCCAAGTAGGTATCCTAGGAAACGAAGAAATACACAACTTCTTTCTGACAATCCTTGGCTACACTAGATTTCTTCTCTCTCGTAACCCTTCTGTGGTCAGCTGCCAAGGGCTTCCTTTTCCCTCCTTCCTTTTCCTTCCTTTTCTGCCTCCTCTCGCACATAACCAATCTCTAGCTCTCCACTTTGACCCCCATCCCCACCTGTTATGAACTAAATTGTGCCCCCCACGCCCCCCTCCCCCACCAAATTCATATGTGTAAGCCCCGACCCCCAGTGTGACTGTATTTGAAGACTAGGCCTTCAGCAGGTAATTAAGGTTAAGTGAAGTCATAACGGCGGGCCCTAATCGTATAGGACTGATGTCCTATAAGAAGAGTAACAGACCACACTAGTCGGCTTTGCTACTCTATCCTCTTTCAAGTGCAAATCATCCCAGTGTTTTTTTTTTTTTTTTTTTTGAGATGGAGTTTTGCTCTTTTTGCCCAGGCTGGAGTGCAGTGGCACAATCTTGGCTCACTGCAACCTCCACCTCCCAGGTTCAAGCAATTCTCCTGCCTCAGGCTCCCAAGTAGCTGGGATTACAAGCCTGCACCACTGCACCTGGCTAATTTTGTATTTGTAGCAGAGACGGGGTTTCACTATGTTGGCCAGGCTGGTCTCGAACTCCTTCCTGACCTCAGGTGATCTGCCCGCCTTGGTCTCCCAAAGTGCTGGGATCACAGGCGTGAGCCACCGTGCCTGGCCCATCCCAGTCTTTCATACTTAGCTTCCCATCCTTCCTTGAAGTATATATAAAAAAGATACTTCTTCCTTCTCTTCTCTCTGGTCTGGATTGCTTAACTAGACCATAAGAACCAAGGGCAGGAAATGTTCGGTATGATTCACAGCTGTGACTCAGGTGCTTGGCAAGGCAGGCATTCAACGAATCTACCGATTCGTTGAATAAATTACAAGCCACACAGTCTTGAAGAGATCATTGATCACATGTCCTCTCTCTCCAATATCTCCAATCTCTCCACTAGCGCCTTCTTGTTTTCACACATTTATAAGCCTCCCACATAGAACACAACTCACTTGATACCGCTGCCCTTTCAAATGTCTTGATTTTCTAATTCCTGTGAATAAGTGGCTGATTTTTACTAGCCTCATTTAGTATAATTCAGTCCCCTTGATTCCTTTGCAATCTCATATCAGTTCCATCAACTATAGAGATAAATGAACCATAGTTACAGAGGCCACCTTTTGAAACAAATGCAGGCCAGGTGCGGTGGCTCACGCCTGTAAACCCAGCACTTTGGGAGGCCAAGGAATGTGGATTGCTCAGGAGTTTGAGACCAACCTGGGCAGCATGGCGAAGCCTCATCTCTACAAACAATACAAAAATCAGCCAAGCGTCCTGGCGCACACCTGTAGTCTCAGCTACTGTAAAGGTTGAAGTGGGAGGGTCGCTTAAGCCTAGGAGGTCAAGGCTGTAGTAAGCCATGAGGATGGCACTGCACTCCAGCCTGGGTGACAGAGAGAAACTCTGTCTCAAAAAAAAAAAAAATGCAGTTATCCCTTTTCTGGCCCTTGCCTTCTTTCATCTTAGTATTCTATTTTGGGCACTGATGATAATCACCTTCTTTCTTTTTTTGAGATGGAGTCTTGCTCTGTTGCCCAGGCTGGAGTGCAGTGGCATGATCTCAGCTCACTGCAACCTCCTGAGTTCAAGCAATTCTCGTGCTGCAGCCTCTCAAGAAGCTGGGATTACAGATATGTACCACCACACCCAGCTAATTTTTTGTATTTGCAGTAGAGACCAGGTTTCACCATACCATGTTGGTCAGGCTGGTCTTGAACTCCTGACCTCAAATGATCCGCCCACTTCAACCTCTCCAAGTGCTGCGATTACAGGCTTGAGCCACCGTGCCCAGCCTACCTTCTCTCTTAAATTCTGTTTTCATGGGGTTGAAGACGTACTCTCCCTTGCTTCTATTTCTCAGACCACACTTTCTCTTCCTTGGACATATTTTAAACTTGACTTTCTGGGTCATTCTTTTTCCTTCTGAACTCTTCCTTCAGCTTTTTCTCTTAATTTCAATGATCAACTCTTTTGTTGATGACTTGTGAAATCACAACTGAGTTGAATGATTTCATCATATTTATTTCTGTATTTATATATTTATTTTTTTGAGACAGAGTCTTGCTCTGTTGCCCAGGTTGGAGTGCAGTGGCGCAATCTTGGCTCACTGCAAACTCCGCCTCCTGGGTTCAAGCGATTCTCCCACCTCAGCCTCCCGAGTAGCTGGGACTACAGGCACCCATCATCATGCCCGGCTAATTCTTGTATTTTTGTAAACACAGCATTTCACCACATTGGCCAGGCTGGTCTCAAACTGCTGACCCCAGGTGATCCACCCGCCTCGGCCTCCCAAATTGCTGGAATTACAGGCGTGAGCCTTCTTACCGCAATTTTGAAAAAACACTATTAACACTGGCAGATAGCATTTCAGACCTTTAAGATGAATATTTTTTATTTACACAATACACAATTTTAGGCCGGGCGCGGTGGCTCAAGCCTGTAATCCCAGCACTTTGGGAGGCCGAGGCGGGTGGATCACAAGGTCAGGAGATCGAGACTATCCTGGCTAACATGGTGAAACCCCGTCTCTACTAAAAATACAAAAAAACTAGCCGGGCGCGGTAGCGGGCGCCTGTAGTCCCAGCTACTTGGGAGGCTGAGGCGGGAGAATGGCGTGAACCCGGGGGGCGGAGCTTGCAGTGAGCCGAGATCGCGCCACTGCACTCCAGCCTGGGAGACACAGTGAGACTCCGTCTCAAAAAAAAAAAAAAAAAAAAAAAAAAAAAAAAAAAAAAAAAAACAATACACAATTTTGTGGCTTATTGTTTACACTTAATTTTCTCATATCAGTAGATATAGAACAGTCATATTTTATAAGGATCTGTCACAATTTATTTAACCCGTCCCTTGTTTTTGGGTTTTGTTGTTGTTGTTGTTGTTGACTATTATGAAAGTTTGTTTAACAAAATGTCTAATGTGAAAATGTACGTGGCCTAATTTTTACATCATAGTAAAACAGGCCCTATGGAGAGAGGGCATGGGTTTCCCTGCTGAACAGCCATTATTTTTACTCATTCCAAGGCTTCTAACATGATACTATTTCCTCATATTACCACCGTTCCATTATTGTTCTGTTGCCCACTAGTCGCCATCTCCACACATTCATTTATCACAAGATTCATAAAGGAATCCAATCTCCACAATATTTCTTGGACATGTCTGCCACCATTTAATTTCAACGATAATTTCTTGTTCATAAATTTTTTCAACTGGGGAGGGTGAGCTTTTCTCATGGTGTCTGCTCTGTGGGCTCACAGATGCCTTGGAATGGAATGCACTGCCTCTCTCACTGTTTTGTTTCTGTTTTTTGTTTGTTTGTTTTGAGACAGAGCCTCGCTGTGTTGGCCAGGCTGGAGGACAGTGGTGCGATCTCGGCTCACTGCAACCTCCACCTCCCAGGTTCAAGCGATTCTCCTGCCTCAGCCTCCCAAGTAGCTACAGGAGCCCGCCACCACGCACGGCTAATTTTTTTGTTTTGTATTTTTAGTAGAGACAGGGTTTCACTATGTTGACCAGGCTGGTCTTCAACTCCTGACCTCATGATCCACCTGCCTTGGCCTCCCAAAGTGCTGGGATTATAGGCATGAGCCACCATGCCCGGCCTTCCTCACTGTTTTTTGTTTTGTTTTGTTTTGTTTGAGATGAAGTCTCATTCTGTCACCCAGGCTGGAGTGCACTGGTGTGATCTTGGCTCACTGCAACCTCCGCCTCCCAGGAGGTTCAAGCGATTCTCATGCCTCAGCCTCCCAAGGAGCTGGGACTACAGGCCTGTACCACCACACCCATCTGAATTGTTTTTGTATGTTTAGTAGAGATGGGGTTTTACCATGATGGCTGGTCTGGAACTCCTGGCCTCAAGTGATTTGCCCGCCTCAGCCTCCCAAAGTGCTGGGATTACAGGTTTGACCCACCATGCCTGGCGTAACCAGTCCTTCAATGTTGTATATTTAGGTTGTTTCCAATTTTTCATTCTGCATGTGTATCTTTGGACATTCATCCTGTTTTTTTCTTGGAATATTATTCCTGGCAGTGGAATTTCTGATGAAAGGATGTGTTTGAAGGTACTGTCAAATCTATCCTCTAAGTGTTCTGCCAAGGCCGGGTGTTGTAGCTCACACCTATAATCCCAACACTTTGTGAGGCTGAGGTGGGCAGATGGCTTGAGTCCAGGAGTTTAAGACCAGCCTCGGGAACATAGCAAAACCCTGTCTCTACAAAAAAAAAAAAAAAATACAAAAATTAGCCAGCATGGTGGTACATACCTGTAGTCCCAGCTACTCGTGGGTCTGAGGTGGAAGGATTGCTTGATTCCAGGAGGCACAGGTTGCAGTGAGCTGTGATCATGCCACTGCACTTCAGTCTGGGCAACAGAGCAAGACTCTGTCTTAAAAAAAAAGGGGGGGGGCGGGTGGAGGGGTGGGCTCTGTCGATTTATATTCCTACCAACAGTTTATGAGTGCTTGTTCTCCTATCCTCTCACCAACACTCATTCTTGCCTACCTGAGAGTCGGGAATTGGTATCATATTCATTATCATTTCATTTTGTAAGTCTTTTATTATGAAGGAGGTTAAACATTTTTCATGTTTCTTGGCCATCGACACTTGTGAATTAGCTGTTATATCCTATGCCTGTCTCTCACCTCTCCTTCCCCACCCATTGGTTGTTCTTGAGAAGTTTCTGACCAGAAAAAAAAAATAAATCATAAACCATTAAGGGAACTGACTGAATTTTTTAAAGGCTTAGAGTGAGTTATCAGGGAAGGAAGGGAGGGAAGAAGAAAGAGAGGAAGAGGAGGGGAGAGAGGGAGGTTCTAAAGTCCAGAGGGGAAAAATCTTAGATCAAAGATTACAAACGCAAAAAAGTTTGTTTTTTTTTTGCAGAAAATTCCTATTTCAAATCAATTTTATGTGGAACTCATATACAAAACAGAAAAAAATGGAGCAGCTCTCATCAAAGTGAGAATGGGTAACCTGCTACACCTGCTCAGCCTCCTCTTGCCTGGGAGAGGCTATCCAGGACCTGCCTTGTTATTTTAAGACTTTAAAAAACTAAATTTTAAAACTACTCAACAAACAAGACTAATGTACTTGTATTCTTTTCATAAATAATGCGATGAGTTAAAATTATGCCTGTTTTGGCTGGGCGCAGTGGTTCATGCCTGTAATCCCAGCACTTTGGGAGTCTGAGGCAGGTGCATCACTTGAGGTCAAGAGTTCGAGACCAGCCTGGCCAACATGGTGAAAGCGCATCTTCACTAAAAGTATAAAAATTAGCCAGGTGTGGTGCTGTGTGCCTGTAGTCCCAGCTACTTGGGAGTCTGAAGCAAGAGAATCGCTTGAATACAGGAGCAGAGGTTGCAGTGAGCCAAGATCGCACCATTGCACTCCAGCCTGGGAGACAGAGTAAGACTCCATCTCAAAATAAAAAATAAAAAAAAATATGTCTGTTTTGATAGAGCTCTTTACTTTTGAAAGAAAAAGGCATAAATGAGATCATTTGTTATGTTGTACATTATCATTCCATCTCACCAGGGTATGAACCCATGCTATTCACAACCTAGGCATCTGGTGGCATGGTATTATTCAAATTGCAAGTAGAATACTGAGAAGCAACTAATATCACCTCTAAAGAGCAACTTTGCAAATTCATATCTATGAAGTACAGGAAATTCCTAAATCTATTCCTCCAGATTTAGCCTTTCAGCCAAGGACTAATATGTCTAAAGCATAGCCACTCAAACTTCTTCTTGCTCTTTCAAACTCAAGTGCACCCACATTCATCATCTTTACCACCACATTGTTTCCCTTCTCCAGTTCCCCATTTTTTTTTTTTTTTTTTGCAGCTTTGTGACTTTCCCTTCTTCTTTTAAGCTTATCCAGTCACTAGCTCTTATTATTTTTTCCCTTTTTATTTTTTTATTTTTTTTTTGAGACAGAGTCTCGCTCTGTCGCCCAGGCTGGAGTGCAGTGGCCGGATCTCAGCTCACTGCAAGCTCCGCCTCCCGGGTTCACGCCATTCTCCTGCCTCAGCCTCCTGAGTAGCTGGGACTACAGGCGCCCGCCACTTCGCCCGGCTAGTTTTTTGTATTTTTTTAGTAGAGACGGGGTTTCACCGTGTTAGCCAGGATGGTCTCGATCTCCTGACCTTGTGATCCGCCTGTCTCGGCCTCCCAAAGTGCTGGGATTACAGGCTTGAGCCACCGCGCCCGGCCTATTTTTTCCCTTTTTAAATTTTTATTTATTGAGATGGAGTTTCGCTCTTGTTGCCCAAGCTGGAGTGCAATGCCATGGTCTTGGCTCACTGCAACCTCCGCTTCCCGGGTTCAAGTGATTCTCCTACCTCAGCCTCCAGAGTAGCTGGGATTACAGGCGCCCACCACCATGCCCTGATAATTTTTATATTTTTAGTACAGACAGGGTTTCACCATGTTGGTCAACCTGGCCTCGAACTCCTGACCTCAGATGATCCACCTGTCTTGGCCTCCCAAAGTGCTGGGATTACAGGCGTGAGCCACTGTGCCTGGCCTAATTTTTCCTTTACAGAGACACATAGATTTATTGTTTTCCTACTTATGTTACCATGTCTGTCTGTCTTTCTTTCTTTTTCTTTTCTTTCTTTCTCTCTCTCTCTCTTTCCTTCCTTCCTTCCCTCCCTTCCCTCCCTCCTTTCTTCTTTTCCTTTTCTTTCCCTCCCTCCCTCCCTCCNCCTCCCTTCCCTCCCTCCTTTCTTCTTTTCCTTTTCTTTCCCTCCCTCCCTCCCTCCCTCCATCCCTCCCTCCCTCCCTCCCTCCCTCCCTTCCTTCCTTCCTTCCTTCCTTCCTTCCTTTGTTTCGAGATGGAGCCTTGCTCTGTCGCCCAGGCTGCAGTGCAGCAGCGTCATCTTGGCTCACTGCAACCTCCACCTCCTGGGTTCAAGTGATTATCCTGCCTCAGCCTCCCAAGTAGCTGGGACTACAGGCGCGTGCCACCATGCCTGGCTACTTTTTTGTATTTTTAGTAGAGACGGAGTTTTACTGTGTTAGCTGGGATGGTCTCCATCTCCTGACCTCAGCCTCCCAAAATGCTGGGATTACAGGAGTGAGCCACCACGCCTGGCCTTTTTTCCTTTTTGAGACAGAGTCTCACTCTATTGCCCAGGCTGGAGTGCAGCAGTGCCATCTCAACTCACTGCAACTTCTGCCTCCAGGATTCAAGCAATTCTTGTGCCTCAATTCTTGTGTAATCCTGAGTAGTTGGGATTACAGGTGTGCGCCACCACACCTGGCTAATTTTTTTTTTTTTTTTCAGTAGAGACGGGGTTTTGCCATGTTGGCCAGGCTGATCTTGAACTCCTGGCCTCAAGTTATCTCCCTGCCTCGGCCTCCCAAAGTGCTGGGATTACAGACGTGAGCCACTGCACCTGGCCACCAAATTAAGTTTTATGCAATCTAATGGCAATTTAGATTTATATGAACCTGTTTAGACTTCTGACATGGTTTCTGGACTGTTCTCTGCTCTAGGCTTGTATTTTTGTTTCAGATTATAGGATGATCAACTTTCCAAACATTAATTTTTCAATGCTATCTAAATGAGGCACAGAAAATGTCTTAGTATGCTCCCAGCATTTTGATTTCCTCTCTGACGCTTGCATCTGACTTCTTTAGTTCTGCTTTTGTTTTGGGGCCTGGTTACAGACTGTTCTTTACATTTTTCTTTTGGGACTGAAATCATTATGTCGTATTATTGCCTAGCAGTTTTGGTTCTTGTTTTTATTGCCTCAAGTTTAGCCATCTACTTGAGCTTTATGACTTTCAGTTTAGAACAAACTCTTCAACCTGGCATTCATGGCCACCCTTGACTTGTCACTCTTATCTATTGCAGAATCTCTTTTGATTTTTTTTTCAATGGATTCTTTCTGGGGTCACCATGTTGCATAACTTTAGGCAAAATCATTGATTATATTATATGTTAATGGTTTCCCATACTGGAGCATACTATGATTTATGATTTATGTTCTGTTTTCTCAACCCATCACAGCCATTCTTTCTTCACAGTGTGGCCATGAGATGACTCCCTATAGTCCTGCCCCACTCCTCAATTTCTAGAACTGACCCTTGCCAGAAATTAGAGCTTTAAGAAATTCTGAGGCCGGGCACATTGGCTTGTGCCTGTAATCCCAGCACTTTGGGAGGCCAAGGTGGGCAGATTGCTTGAGCCATGGGCAACACGGCTCAACCTCGTCTTTACAAAAAACACAAAAATTAGCAGGGTGTGGTGGTGTACTCCTGTAGTGGCAGCTATTCAGGAGGCTCAGGTGGCTGAGGTAGGAAGATCACTGGAGCCAGGGAGATTGGGGCTACAGTGAGTGGAGACTGAGCGACTGCACTCCAGCTGGGGTGGCAGAGCAAAACCCTGTCTCTCTTTTTTTGTTTTTGTTTTTTTTTTTGAGATGGAGCTTCGCTCTTGTTGCCCAGGCTGGAGTGCAATGGCATGATCTTGGCTCACTGCAACCTCTGCCTCCCAGTTTCAAGCGATTCTCCTGCCTCAGCCTCCTGAGTAGCTGGGATTACAGGCATGTGCCACCACGCCTGGCTAATTTTGTATTTTTAGAAGAGACAGGGTTTCTCCATGTTGGTCAGGCTGATCTCAAACTTCTGATCTCAGGTGATCCGCCCACTTCAGCCTCCCAAAGTGCTGAGATGACAGGCATGAGCCATGGTGCCTGACTGTGTCTCTAAAAACAAACAAACATGATGCCCCTATCAGAAAGCAGAATTCAGATGTTAACTGAATGATGATCAACTTCCTTGTTATAAATTACTATGTTTTTATTAAGAAAATTAAAGTCACCTTGACTATAAAATCACCAAACTTTTGAAACATTATCTTCCAAACATCTTTACCTTGTTGGGTACTTTATCTTCTACTGGTTTACGTAAGAGATAAGCTGGCCCTTTAATATGATCTCCTCTGAATCATAACAAAGCAAAATTTAGAAAGGAGAAATAACAAAAAGAATTCCATCAAAGATGATCAAAATGATCCCTAGCAGCTATAACCATAAGTTACAATAAGTGAAATTGAAAATGACAGATTCAATGGATTATCCACCCAAGTTATTTGTTCAAATGCCAAGAAGTAACTTTCTTACCATAAAAGTGTTTCCATATTTTCTTTTATTTTTACTAGAGCGAAATCTCAGGTGCATTTATTATTCATATGATTAAAGCATCACCTCATTAAATTCTGCAAAAAAAAAAATCTACAAAGCATATTTGGAACTAAAACTGAAAAAAAAAATGAAGAACCCTTACTTTGTTCTTGGAAAATTTATTTCAGTTTAAACAACAAAGCAAATGATATTTATGTCATCTAGGGACAGATGGGAGAGTACAGTCATTCTTCATAGCTGTTTCATTGCCAAACTCCAAATGAGAGACGTAATCTAGGTAAAAGACACTTATTATTCCAGATTACATTTACCTCACAATCTGAGATCATGAAAATTAGTCAAATATATTAGAAACAGATGTACATGAAGTCGCTTCAGATAAACTGAGAAAGCGATGTCTAATGCTTTGGAAAATTCTGTTTCTACTTAGTACTCAGATTAATGAATTTTAAAGATCAGGAACATCTTTACGGGAGTTCGTAAGTGTTAGGAACAATCATATGCACTTTCATCAGTTTAATATAATTATTAGGATTCAAGATGGTATTTAAAATCTAGATGTAGGCTCAGTTAGTCAATGCCAAGAGTGAAAATCTTACATTTTTTTAGAGGAAACACAAAAATAGAACTATTTGGATCTTGTCTTAATTTATAACTGATAAGTTCATTTTTAATGCTTAAAAAAATGAACATGGTAGAATTGTTACACACGTGAATAAAGGTCTCAAATAGAATGTTTCATTAACAACATCAACTCAGAAATCTAATTCACTCTACAGATTTTATTTCTGATCAACTAATCAACTTTTATTTTCTTGAGCCTGACTGCTGCTAATTATGTATAACTTGCCAGATAACTACACATCACTGATTTCCAAGCTTTTTCCATTTTATTTTTCCCCTTTAACTAAGATGCACCTAGAAATAACAAGACACTAACAAATAGCTGCAGTGGCCTTCAAAATTTCTTTTACTGGCCAGACGCAGTGGTTCACACCTGTAATCCCAGCACTCTGAGAGGCCGAGGTGGGTGGATCACCTGAGGTCAGGAGTTCGAGACCAGTCTGGCCAACATGGCAAAACCCTGTCTCTACTAAAAATACAAAAATTAGCTGGGCGTGGTAGTGGGCACCTGTAATCCCAGCTACTCAGGAGACAGAGGCAGGAGAATAGCTGGAACCTGGGAGGCAGAGGTTGCAGTGAGCCAAGATGGTGCCACTGCACTCCAGCCTCGGCAACAGAGGAAGACTCCATGTCAAAAAAAAAAAAAAAAAAATTCTTTTACTAACTAACTGATTGTATTCCAGTGAAGGCTAATGCCAATTTTTTTTTTTTTTTTTTTTTTTTTTTTGGTGACAGAGTCTCACTCTGTCTCCCAGGTTGGAGTGCAGTGGTGCTATCTTGGCTCACTACAGCCTCTGCCTCCCAGGTTCAAGCAATTCTTGTGCCTCAGCCTTAAGAGCTGCTGGGATGACAGACGTGTACCACCACGCCTGGCTAATTTTTGTATTTTTGGTAGAGATGGGGTTTTGCCATGTTGGTCAGGCTGGTCTTAAACTCCTGACTTCAGATGATCTGCCTGCCTCAGTCTTCCAAAGTGCTGGGATTACAGGTGTGAGCCACCCCACTCAGCCCAATGCCAAATGCATCCAACAGTCTTTGATCCCAGAATTACTTATAATAGAACACTACATCATCTACAGAAATCTTGATCAATAACCTAGATAACCTAGTTTCTAGATTATTGATCAAGATTTCTGTAGATGATGTAGTATGTACATTTCTGTGTATGTTATTAATCAAGATTTCTGTGTAAGATCTAGAAACTAAAATGCATATTAAGAAATTAAAACTTACATCTCATAACCAATTATCTTTCTAAATAATTTACAAACAAAATATACAATATTATTTAAAATAAATATACATATAATATATAGTTTCTACATTCTCATACAGGCTTAAAAATGAGGTAATAAAAACTGATTAAACCTTTTACCATTCTGGAAATGGCTTAGGGAAATGATGATGAAATTTTTTTTCTTAGGTCTTCATTTTTTCCTTCAATACTTCTAAGTACCTCTTTTTCTATGCTGAAAAGTTATGTAAAAAATCCTTAAGCTTTGTTGGATAGTCTGTCATCACCCCAGTTGCTCCCAAATCAAAAGCTCTTTTGTATTCTTGTTCTTCGTTTAATACCCAAATATACACCTGAAAATTAGAAGTGTGAGAAGGATGAGAAGAAATGTTAAAATAGAAAATTATTTTTATAACAGTATTTATCCACTACAATCTTGGTACATTTAGAAATAACCTTTTAAAGCTATCATTTAAATAAATCATTAGATCCTTTTTTAAAAGTTCACTTTGTTCCTTACAGGAATGAGGGGTGTTAAAAAAAAAATTCACAGTGCTTATTAAATATACACTCTCCTGGCTGGGCGCAGTGGCTCACGCCTGTAATTCCAGCACTTTGGGAGGTCAAGGCAGGTGGATCATCTGAGGTCAGGAGTTCGAGATCTGCCTGGCCAACATGGCAAAACCCAGTCTCTACTAAAAATACAAAAATTAGCCAGGTGTGGTGGTGTGCGCCTATAATCCCAGCTACTTAGTAGGCTGAGGCATGAGAATCGCTTGAACCTGGGAGGTGGAGGTTGCAGTGAGTCAAGACTGCACCACTGCACTCTAGCCTGGGTGACACAGCGAGACTCCATCTTAAAAAAAAAAAAAGAAAAAAAACACAAACACTGGCCCACCCCTCTGGCAACAGCTATTCTGTACATAAGAGGAATCTAGATCCAGAAATGCCAATGCTTTATTGCTAACTGTATAGGAAGAGCTTAAGGTCCTCATTTGTGGATCAGTAAAGCAGCAGTATCAGAGTCAAGGGCCAAACTAAGTCAGTTACAAGTTCTTGCCCTTTATATTTGTGTTAAACTGGTGAGCTATGCTGCTTCCAAAATGCATCATTCCAGAAACTTACTTGAATGCCTCGAGCAGTTAGGTGGTCAAACAAAGCTTTCCTCATTAGTAAGCTAGAAAAGAAAAAGCATAAATTATTTAGGAATCTAGTCCTTAGTCCTAATGTAGTCAATTTAGAGTTTAGTAATTCCTAGTTTAATTTAATCCCAATGCTTCAGCAATAAAAGAAATGGTCTCAAGTAATAATGGCTGTTGTGAATTAATTTATGTCTTAATTGCTGGATCTCCTTTCATTGCAGGCTGCTGGTTGGTGGACAACCAGAACCTCCTTTCTACTCCTTACTGCTACCAGATCTGTCGGAGACCCATTCTTGTTGACAGAGCTCAATAGAAAAGAAGCTGCCTCATTTTCACTGCTGAAGAAGGAGAAAGAGCTGGCTTTCCTTTCTTACTATTAATATGTGTTCCTAACTTTCCAAGTTAAAATAAGTCAACAAATGCAGGTCAATTTCTATAGCATCATAGTTCATTACACAATGGATTAGTCTTTTGTAAGCTATGTTAGAAGCATTATGTCCACTAATTACACTATCCTATGTCTAGGGAAAAAAACATTTTTTTGTTCCAAGTAACTCACTGATAAGTGAACTTTAAAAATACAAATCTCTTGAGCAAGATAGGAATTCACTGCGCTGGAAAGACATTATTTCTATTCTGTTATGTCTATTAGAATGATTAAATAACAGAAACTAGAAATCATGTGCTTTTGACACAAATTAAAAATGCATCTTGTCAGTTAATAGGGTTGAAAAAAGAAAAAAAATGCATCCTGGTTTTACATGAGCACAAAAAAAAAGGCATCCTTGAAAAACTAGAGCTTAAATCGAGAATAAAGCAAAAAAGAATAAACACTGACACAGAGAAAAGATAAAACTAATTGTTTAGGACTCTTTGAAAAAGGCGTTAAGGCTGGGCGCGGTGGCTCACACCTGCAATCCCAGCACTTTGGGAGGCTGAGGTGGGCAGATCACTTGAGGCCAGGAGTTCAAAACCAACCTGGCCAACATGGTGAAACCTTGTCTCTACTAAAAAATACAAAAATTAGCCAGGCATGGTGGCAGGAGCCTATGGTTCCAGCTACTCGGGAAGCTGAGGCAGAAGAATCACTTGAACCCAGGAAGCGGTGAGCCAAGATCACACCACTGCACTCCCTGGACGACACAGCAAGACTCCGTCTCAAAAAATAATAATAATAATTTAAAAAATAATAATAAATAAGAAAAGAAAAGAAAAGAAAAGGCATTAAATAATAAAAAGTTGCGATTTGGGACTATTAAAATATTTAAGCATTCAAGGTTCCATCTTAAAGCAAAATATAGTACAATTATTTTGTGATTTTTACTAAAATTAAACTCAACATGTCTAAATTAAGGCATTTTCTTTAAAGTTGATATCCACTCTATAGGTGAGATTTCCTTTCTGCTAAGTCTTGGTGCAGAGCAGATTTTTCTGAGAAACGTGCTGTAGGCAACATATACTTTTATATATATGGTGTTGTTACACGTCTTTTCACCATGCTTGGTGGAAACAGCAAGTAAGCAAAAGGGAATGGTTATAGTTCTGCTACTAACTAGCTAGACAACCCCAAGTAAATAATTTAACTGGATATATGGTGGCTCAGTTTTCTCATGAAGTTGGACGAGATTATCTCTCAAGATTCTTCCTAAGGTTTTGTGATTAGCAATTAAGATATTTCTAAATGATTCATACACATTTTACATAGCAGGTACTCAATTTGCCCTTGTTATAAATTACATGTGGAAAGCTTGCACTGAATTTTAAGGGTAGTATTTAATAGCTGAAGCAATAACTTGCATATTAAGAAATTAAAATTCTTACAGATCAGAAAGCCAGATGAGAAACTTCTGACTTCTGGACATGGTGTGTGGTTCTTTTAGCCTAGGGTAAAATAAAGTTTGAATTACAAATTCGAAACACAGAAATATATCAGTGTGATGAAACAGATTCGAAAATGAAAACAGTGCCTTGTACTTTGTATATTCTCAAAAATATTTGTAAAAAGGACAAAAATAAAACAAAGGCCAGTTGGGTTCTGTCTGCACTGGTCTCAAGCTAACTTTTTGCCATCCCTATTCAAAAGTTAAAAATAAATAAATAAATAAATAAATAAATAAATAAACAAATACTGTCTTTCCAGAGACCCTGGTGCCCTAGGCTCATATCTCCTTTCTTTTTTGGTGAAATCTTTCTCCTGCTTTGTCTGCTACAATTTAGTATGTGGCAGATTTAAACATACAACAGAACTGTATTATAGATTAAAGTAAGCTGTTTACCATGTGTTTTCCTTTCCTTTAAAATATCTGTAGGCCGGCCGGGCACGGTAGCTCACGCCTGTAATCCCAGCACTTTGGGAGGCTAAGATGGGCAGATCACGAGATCAGGAGATCGAGACTATCCTGGCTAACACGGTGAAACCCCGTCTCTACTAAAAATACAAAAAATTAGCCAGGCATGGTGACGGGCGCCTGTAGTCCCAGCTACTTGGGAAACTGAGGCAGGAGAATGGAGTGAACCTGGGAGGCAGAGCTTGCAGTAAGCCAAGATCACGCCACTGCACTCCAGCCTGGGCGACAGAGTGAGACTCTGTCTCAAAAAAAAAAAAAATTCTGTAGGCCAGGCACGGTGGCTCATGTGTGTAATCCCAGCACTTTGGGAGGCTGAGGCTGGTGCATCACCTGAGGTCAGAAGTTCCAGACCAGCCTGGCCAACATGGCGAAACCCCGTCTCTACTAAAAACATAAAAATTAGCCAGGCATGGTGGCATACGCCTGTAACCCCAGTTACTTAGGAGCCTGAGGCAGGAGAATCACTTGAACCCAGCAGGCAGAGGTTGCAGTGAACCAAGATTGTGCCACTGCACTCCAGCCTGGGCGACAAAGTGAAACACTGTCTCAAAAAAAAAAAAAAAATGTACTAAATAATGTACAAGTCCTTTTTTCCATAACTCTGGCCCCAGTGGAAAGTCCTGGTTGCAATTTCAGGAATCTTAGGGATTTAGTACCTCAAATACTGACTACCTCATTAAACAATCTCTATATTGTCTTAGAAAATATCCACTGTCTTCCATAGAAGTATTAAAACACACAAAAGATATCCTACTTGTGTCTTAATCCATAATCAGTTTTTAGAGAAAATATTAATTCTATGGAGTTTGTTCTTAGGTCTGTATTTCAACAATATTTGCTTCTAAAAGGAACACATGAAGATAAATACAGAGCAAACAGTCCACTCCAGGCCAGATGAAAGCTAAGTACTTTAGGAATAAATGTTTTATTTATTTATTTAGAGGCAAAGTCTTGCTCTGTCGCCCAGTCTGGAGTGCAATGGTGCAATCTTGGCTGACTGCAACCCCCACCTCCCGGGTTCAAGCGATTCTCCTGCCTCAGACTCCTGAGCAGCTGGGATTACAGATGTGCGCCACCATGCCCAGCTAATTTTGTATTTTTAGTTAGAGATGGAGTTTCACCATGTTGGCCAGGCTGGTATGGAACTCCTGACCTCAGGTGATCCTCCTGCCTCCGCTTCCCAAAGTGCTGAGATTACAGGCAGGAGCCCCTGGCCCGGCCAGGAATAAATGTTTAGGGATAATTTTAATCTAGCAAATAAAATAGGGTTTGTGTTTTTTTTTTTTTTTTTGGTAGACAAGAAGTGTTTTCTATTGTTTTGTCTGAGAAACAGCCACAGAGACTGTTCATAAATATAATTTAGGAATAAATAAACATGTTCATCACTAAGATACTGAAATTGGAAAACAGGCATGAAATAGAAGTTGAGCACAAGAGTACTGACTAAATTGTTTTTCTTTTCTTTTTTTTTTTTTGAGACGCAGTCTTGCTCTGTCGCCCAGGTTACAGTGCAGCGATCTTGACTCATTGCAACCTCCGCCTCTGGGGTTCAAGTGACTCTCCTGCCTCAGCCTCCTGAGTAACTGGGATTCTAGGTGCCCACCACCGTGCCCGGCTAATTTTTGTATTTTTAGTAGAGAAGGGGTTTCACCATATTGGCCAGGCTGGTCTCGAACTCCTGACCTCCCATAGTGCTGGGATTACAAGCATGAGCCACCACGCCCGGCCAATTGTTTTTTTTTTTTTTTTCTTTTCTTTTTTTTTTTTTTGAGAAGGAGTCTCGCTCTGTCGCCCAGGCTGCAGTGCAGTGGCGCAATCTCGGCTCACTGCAACTTCCGTCTCCCAGGTTCAGGCAAGCCTGGCTAATTTTTATATTTTCAGTAAAGACGGGGTTTCACCATGTTGGCCAGGCTGGTCTCAAACTCCTGACCTCATGATCTGCCCACCTCGGCCTCCCAAAGTGTTGGGATTACAGGTGTGAGCCATTGCACCTGGCCTGCTTTTCTTACCAATATTGTTTGATGACTGCTACACTAACGATCAGCTTGATGTTTTCCCCCAAGTAATTAGCTTTATTGAGACATGCTATAAAAGAGGAAAGCTCTTCAGCTCGATTTTTTAAAGTTCTGTTGGATATGAAAAGTGTTTTCATACAAGTAAAATCACATTTAAATGATTTCCCCAACAATTCCAAATTCCTTTGTCATAATTCAGTTATGAATCTACAGCTAGAAATCACATTCTAAGTGTGTAGAATTTTGAGATGAAGCTATCATTCTTTATAATAACAAAGATAACAATAAAAGCTATCACTTATGAGTGCTTAGTATTTATCAGGCAATCTAAGTGTTTTTATGTACCTATTTATTTTTACAATCTATGTATTTTTATCTTTCTAGTAAATTAGCAAGTGAAATGCAAGGCTTTTCTGGTAGAGGAATTATGTAAATATAAAAGGATCCTGGCTGGGCAAGGTGGGTCATGCCTATAATCCCAGCACTTTGGGAGGAGGTGGGTGGATCACCTGAGGTCAGGAGTTCGAGACCAGTCTGACCAACATGGTGAAGCCCCCGTCTCCACTAAAAATACAAAAATTAGCCAGGTGACGTGGTGGGTGCCTGTAATCCCAGCTACTCAGGAGGCTGAGGCAGGAGAATCACTAAACCTGGGAGGCGGAGGTTGCAGTGAGTCGAGATCACACCTTTGTACTCCAGCCTAGGCCACAACAGTGAAACTCCATCTCAAAAAAAAACCAAAACAAAACAGTATCCTATATAAGCTAACTGTACCCTTTTATTTTCCTATCTCCAGAGGCTTTTATGGTGGTGGTAGTTTTTCTTCCTAAATGTAATACAGTAATACCATTGTTTAATTTGGAGTTTAATGGAATTTCAGCTGGGTAGAGCTGTCAATGAAGTAGAAAGAAGGGAAAGTGGAGGGCAACTGCTATTTGATGTGAGAATAAAAGAATTATTGACCTTCTGTAATTAAACTAAATTCCTTTTATCTGATTTCTGACTATACAGGCACAGAAAATCATAATCTGAGATGGGTCCTGATTATTTGTTTTAGAGAATGTGTCTTATATAAAAATGCATAATATAGGTCAGGTAATAGAACATGGAAATCACTACAGAAATCTCTTCTTCATCATTGATGTTGATATTAGTGAGCTTTTATCTTAGTCTTTCTATAATTGATAATTAATTTTAAAATAAAAGGGTAACCACTTACTTCAGTATAATAGAAGGCATTGGGATTTCAAAAAACTGTTCTCGAATGGGCACAAAGGGCAAGAGGCCAGTGAAGAAAAGGCCAAGAATGAGCAGGACACGTTGTAGACTGAAAAGTATAGGAATATCTGAATTCTAAAAGACACAAGCAATATTACATGTTACTTTTACAACCGCTCAAATAAAGAGGATTACTTCACAACTCTCAATATTTCCCAAGACAATATTTTGAAATCTATTACAAGCATTCCCAGGATTATGAATATTTATTTGCAAATAACACTACACTTAATAGTGGTTAGTCCTTGACAAATGGGTCAGGATTGATCGTGGAGCCTCATAGTGTAATAATGTTACTAAAATTTCTCTATTACCATCTCTGCTTTTGCAATACCACTTCTGTCTGTTGGTTAGGGTACCTACAGCTAAAGACTAAACATGTCAGAATCCAATGGAACAAAATGAAAAGATGAAAAGATGGAATATTCAGTAACTTTACTCCTGTTTAAAAAATATGTAGCTATATATCTCTATATATGAGTATATATAGATACACATCAATACTGTTGCAAATGTGTCATCTTTTAGCTATGTTATGAATCAAATATAAAATACAAATAGGATTTTGTAAACTAATTCAAGAATCTAACCACCATTTTAAGTTTCTATTGGAAAAATGTTCAATATCCCAAAAGTTTAAAAATACAAGATAGACATACATATATATATAATTTTAATTGTGCTAAAATACACATAACATAAAATTTAAGATTTTTTTTTTTTTTTTTGAGATGGAGTCTCACTCTGTCACCCAGGCTGGAGTGCAGTGGCACAATATCGGCTCACTGAAACCTCTGCCTCCCAGGTTCAAGCAATTCTGCCTCAGCCCCCCAAGTAGCTAAGATTACAGGCACACACCACTACGCCCGGCTAATTTTTTGTATTTTTAGTAGAGACATGGTTTCACCATGTTGGCCAGGCTGGTCTCAAACTCCTGACCTCAAATGATCTGCCTGCCTTGACCTCCCAAAGTGCTGGGATGACAGGTGTGAGCCACCACGCCAGCCAAAACTTAAGATCTTAATCATTTTTAAAATTTATTTTTTCACCACCCCCACCACCCACCACCCAGCAAAATTGAATGTCAATCATTTTTAAATGTACAGTTTGGTGGTTTTAAGTATATTCACACTGTTGTGCAACCAAAGTCCAGAAGTCTGTTCATTTTGCAAAACTGAAAACAACTCTATGCCCCCGCCCCCCCACTTTTTTTTTTTTTGAGACAAGGTCTCACTGTCACCTAGGCTGGAGTGCAGTGGCACAACCAAAGCTCACTGCATCCTCGACCCTGGCTCAGGTAATACTCCCACCTCAGTCTCCTGAGTTATAATAGATGGGACTACAGGCGTGTGCCACCATGCCCAGCTAATTTTTGTATTTTTTGTAGAGATGAGGTTTCACCATGTCACCCAGGCTGGCCTCGAACTCCTGGGCTCAAGCAATCCACCTGCCTCAGCCTCACAAAGTGCTGGGATTATAGGCGTGAGCCACCTTGCCTGGCTAACTCTATACCGTTAAACAACAAATTTCCATTCCCTCTCTCCTTGCCCTTCTATGTGTATATATGTATGTATGTGTGTGTGTGTGTGTGTGTGTGTATATTAGACAGGGTCTTGCTCTGTCACCCAGGCTAGAGTACAGTGGCCGGATCATGGCTCATTGTAGCCTAGACCTCCCAGGCTCAAGTGATCCCACACCTTAGCCTCCCACACAGCTGGGACTACAGACACGCACTACCATGCCGAGCTAATTTTTCAAAAATTTTTTGTAGAGACAGAATTTCATCATATTGCCTAGGCTGGTCGTGAACTCCTGGGCTCAAGCATTTCTCCTACTTCAGCCTCCCAAAGTGCTGGAATGACAAGCGTGAGCTACCATGCCAGGCCCTGTTATATTTACTGAGAGAAAAAAAATTACGCTTACAGGGAACTTTTAATAAAAACATAACGTATTTTTTTAATCACATAAAAGTAATTTATTTTAAATAGTTAGTTCTAGGCTGGGCACAGTTGCTCACGCCTGTAATCCCAGCACTTTGGGAGGCCAAGGTGGGTGGATTCACTTGAGGTCATGAGTTCGAGACCAGCCTGGCCAACATGGTGAAACCCTGCCTCTACTAAATACACAAAAATTAGCCGGGCCTGGTGGCATACACCTGTAACCCCAGCTACTCGGGAGGCTGAGGCAGGAGAATCTCTTGAACCCGGGAGGTGGAGTTTGCAGTGAGCCGAGATTGAGCCACTGCATTACAGCCTGGGTGACAGAGTGAGACTCTGTCTCAAATTTAAAAATTATATAAATAAATAAATAGTTCTAAATTATCTACTTCTTTATTTTTAAAAAAACAGAGTAAATAAGTTTGAGAATTTATTTTGCCCCTTTGTTTACATGGTGCTTTGTAATGTTTTTGGCTTACTTATATATAGGTGTTTCAGCTGTAAGAAAATATACAAGTCACTGCAAAATCTTGAGTTCTGAAAATTCATACACTAAGGATAACAGAGCTTATAGGGAAAACAGGGTTAGGGGCTGACCCTCAAAACTTACAGCCAGGTGCGGTGACTCACACCTGTAATCCCAGCACTTTGGGAGGTTGAGGAGGGTGGATCACTTGAGGTCAGGAGTTCGAGATCAGCCTGGCCAACATGATGAAACCCTCTCTACTAAGAATACAAAAATTAGCCGGGCATGATGGCAGGCACCTGTAATCCCAGCTACTCTGGAGGCTGAGGCAGGAGAATTGCTTGAACTCAGGGGGTGGAGGTTGCAGTGAGCTGAGATCGTGTCACTGCACTCCAGTGTGGGCAAGAGTGAGACACTGTCTCAAAAAAAAAACTTGGCTGGGCACAGTGGCTCACGCCTGTAATCTCAACACTTTGGGAGGCCGAGGCGGGTGGATCATCTGAGGTCAGGAGTTCAAGACCAGCCTGACCAACATGGAGAAACCCCATCTCTACTAAAAAATACAAAAATTAGCTGGGCATGGTGCCATGCGTCTGTAATCTCAGCTACTCAGGAGGCCGAGACAGGAGAATTGCTTGAACCCACGAGGCGGAGGTTGCAGTGAGCCAAGATTGTGCCACTGCACTCCAGCCTGGGTGACAGAGCGACGCTCCATCTCAAAACATAAAATAAAATAAAATAAAATTAAATTAAAAATACTTATGCAACTTTGGAACCAGAGCACTAAAAGAAAGAACCATTGCATTAAGTGTGAAAGAGTGAAAAATCATTAAGTGCCACATTTTCCCACTACCACTATGTGCCCCAATTCCTTTAATGTTTCTATTTTGAGTTTACATCTGGAAATTAAAGGACTAATGTAAAATTCTTATAAGTCATACTGTAAGAATTGCAAAAGTAGGCTGGCCGTGGTGGCTCACACCTGTAATCCCAGCACTTTGGGAGGCCGAGGCTGGTGGATCACCTGAGGCTGGGAGTTCAAGACCAGCCTGACCAACATTGAGAAACCCCATCTCTACTAAAAATACAAAAAATTAGCCAGGCGTGGTGGTGCATGCCTGTAATCCCAGCTACTCGGGAGGCTGAGGGAGGAGAATCGTTTGACCCGGGAGGCGGAAGTTGTGGTGAGCTGAGATCATGCCATTGCACCACTCCAGTCAGGGCAACAAGAGCAAAACTCCATCTCAAAAAAAAAAAAAAAAAGAAAAAAAAAAGAAAAGGAAGAAAAGAATTACAAAAGTTGTGTCAATTATATAGCATGTTGGTAATATGAATGACAAATTTTATTGAGACATTTTTACTGTGATGTTTGGAAATTGCTGCTGAAAGGTTTTTGGAGTTTTTAAATTAAAAAATGACAGAAAGCCAGAGGCTTCTGGAAAAATATGGGAATCAAGGGAAAAGTTCTGTGATTACAGACCAAAAGTGAGCCTTTTATTTTGAAAGAATTATAGACTTAATCTCAGCACTTTGGGAGAACGAAACAAGATGATTGCTTGAGCTTAGGAGTTTGAGACCAGCCTGGGCAATACAGTGAGACTGCATCTCTTTTTTTTTTTTTTTTTTTTTTTTTTTGAGACGGAGTCTGGCTGTGTCGCCCAGGCTGAAGTGCAGTGGCGCGATCTCGGCTCACTGCAAGCTCCGCCTCCCGGGTTCACGCCATTCTCCCGCCTCAGCCTCCGAGTAGCTGGGACTACAGGCGCCCGCCACCACGCCCGGCTAGTTTTTTGTATTTTTAGTAGAGACGGGGTTTCACCATGTTAGCCAGGATGGTCTCGATCTCCTGACCTCGTGATCCACCCGCCTCGGCCTCCCAAAGTGCTGGGATTACAGGCTTGAGCCACCGCGCCCGGCCGAGACTGCATCTCTACAAAAAAATTTAAAAATTAGCCAGGCATGGTGGTACACACCTGTAGTATAGTATAGTCCCATGCAGCCTTCACCCAGCTTCCCCAAAAGGTGACATTGATGTAACTATAGTGTAGTATCAAAACCTGGAATTGACATTGGTACCTCACTGTTCATTAGACTACAAACTTTATTCAATTTTCATCAGTTTTTAAACACCACATTCATTTGTTTGTGTGTAGTTCTATGCAATTTTAACCCATGTATAGATTCATGTAACCACTACCACAATCAAGATACAAAGCTATGGCCGAGCATGGTGGCTCACACCTGTAATCCCAGCACTGTGGGAGGCTGAGGCAGGTGGATCACCTGAGGTAGGGAGTTTGTGACCAGCCTGACCAACATGGTGAAACCCCATCTCTACTAAAAATACAAAAATTAGCCAGTGTAGTGGCGGGCACCTGTAATCCCAGCTACTCGGGAGGCTGAAGCAGGAGAATCGCTTCAACCCGGGAGGCGGAGGTTGCAGTGAACCGAGATCGCACCATTGCACTCCAGCCTGGGTGACAGAGTGAGTCTCAAAAAAAAAAAAAAAAAAAAAAGAAGAGAGAGAGATACAAAGCTGTTTCATCACCACACAAGAACTTTTTCTTGTATTGGTGCCCACTCTCTACCCTACCCTAAGTCCCTGTCCCCTAATCTGTTCTTCCAGGCTACAGTTAATGGAATCTACATGTAATACAGTTTGAGGTTGATTTTTCACTAAGCATAATGTCTTTGAGGACCATCCAGGTCGTTGCATGTATCAATAGTTCATTCCCTTTTACTGCTGAATAGTATTCCATTGTATGGAAATGTCAGAGTTTGTTCAGTCATTTACCCACTGAAGGTCATTTAGGCTATTTTCAGGATTTTGCTTTTATGAATAAAGTTGCTATAAACATTCATGTATAGGTTTTAGGGACTGTGCCTTCATTTTACATGGAAGGCTGCATCTCCCTGGTAACATATTTTTATTAAAAAAAAAAAAAAATGCCTGTAATCTCAGCATTTTGGGAGAACAAGACAAGAGGATTGCTTGAGCCTAGGAGTTTGAGACCAGCCTGGCCAATACAGTGAGATTCTATCTCCACTAACAATTTAAAAATTAGCCAGGCATGGTGGTACACACTTCTAGTCCCAGCTACTCAAGAGGCTGAGGTGGGAGGATCACTTGAGGCCAAGAATTCAAGATCAACCTGGGCAACAAAGTGAGACCTTGTCTCTGCAGAAAAAATCGAAAAATTAGCCAGGCATGGTGGCATGCACCTGTGGTCCAAGCTACACAGGAGGCTGAGACAGGAGACCATCTGAACCCAGGAAGTCAAGGCTGCAGTGAACCAAGATCACACCACTGCACTCCAGCCTCAGTGACAGAGCAAGACCTTGTTTTAAATAATAATAATAAAATAAACCATTAAATTAAAAAAAATTCATTTACAGGTTTTTGTAATCATATATTTCATTTTTCTGGGATAAATGTCTAAGATTGCTGGGAGTTATGGAAGAGTCTAAATTCTAAGTTCTTAGGAATCTAAAGCCACTCAGCCCAGTGATTACTGTGTTCTCTCCTTTTGTACACAGTTACCTTGGGATCTCTCAGGCCATGCTGCACATAAAACTTACTTGCTTTAGGCCAGGTATGGTGGCTCACACTTGTAATCCCAGCACTTTGGGAGGTTGAGGCAGGCAGATCACTTGAGGTCAGGAGTTCGAGACCAGCCTGGCCAGCATGGCAAAACCCCATCTCTACTAAAGATACAAAAATTAGCTGGGCATGGTGGCACGCCCCTGCAGACCCAGCTAGTCGGGAAGCTGAGGCAGGATAACTGCTTGAACCCAGGAGACGGAGGTTGCAGTGAGCCTAAATCATGCAACTGCACTCCAGCCTGAGCTAGAGTCTCCAAAACAACAACAACAACAACCACCTTACTTGCTTTAGTGGGAATCTCAATTATACTCTGAATTGTAATGATGCTGACTGTGCATGTTTTTGCCTTCTCTGCTAGGAAGGAAGGCCTGCCCAAAGAGGTGTTTTGTTTTGTTTTGTTTGTTTTTTAAGGCTAGTCAAATGAAGCAGTGGGAGTAGAGAAATAAATAAATCTGTAACTGGTTGTCATCAATTAATTGTAAACACCATTACACTCAGATCAGCCACCAAAGAGTTCTTTGTATTTGAAAATTGCTACTTATATCATGATATTTCTTCTATATTACAGATTATTTCAGCATCTTCAATGCTCAAGATTTTTTAACATCTTAAATTTCAAATTCTCTTAGCTGATGATGTATGTAAATTTGCTTATGAAGGTTTAACTATACTGTTAAAACATATAAAATTAATTTTTATCCACTTTGTTTTTTTTTTTTTTTTGAGACACAGTTTCAGTCTGTTGCCCAGGCTGGAGTGCAGTGGTGCGATCCCAGTTCATTGCAACCTCTGTCTCCTGGGTTCCAGCCATTCTCCTGCCTCAGCCTCCTGAGTTCCTGGGATTACAGGTGCGCACCACCATGCCCAGCTAATGTTTGTATTTTTAGTAGAGATGGGGTTTCACTATGTTGGCCAGACTGGTCTCGAACTCCTGACCTCAGGTGATCCACCTGCCTTGGCCTCCCAAAGTGCTCGGATTACAGATGTGAGCCACTGCGCCTGGCCAACATATTTTTTTAACCAGAAAATTTTCAGTGGGTAGATGGTCCTGCTTTTATATCTTGCTTAATAATCATGATCTTGCATGATCTTGGCTTAACTTGCTTAAATCTATTTGGAAGTTATAGAGTTGAGGAACCGAATTTTTTTCTGTATTTTTTTTCTTAAAGATAATGGGATTTTTTTTTGAGACAGGGTCTGGCTTTGTCACCCAGGCTGGAGTACAGTGGCAGGATCTTGGCTTACTGCAACCTCTGTCTACCAAGCTCAAGCCATCGTTCCACCTCAGCTTCCCAAGCAGCTGAGACTACAGGCATGTGCCACCATGCCTCGCTAGTTTTTGTATTTTTAGTAGAGACGGGGTTTCCTCATGTTCCCTAGGCTGGTCTCGAACTCCTGAGCTCAAAGTGACCTGTCCGCCTTAGCCTCCCGAAGTGCTGGGATTACAGGGGTGTGAGCCACTTAGCCTGACCCTAAATAATTTCTTTTCCTTTCTTTCTTTCTTTTTTTTTTTGAGATGGAGTCTTGCTCTGTCACTCAGGCTGGAGTGCAGTGGCACGATCTCAGCTCACTGCAGTCTCTGCTTCCCAGGTTCAAGCAATTCTCCTGCCTCAGCCTCCCTAGAAGCTGGGATTACAGGAGCACGCCACCACGCCCAGCTATTTTTTGTATTTTTAATAGAGACAGGGTTTCACCATGTTCGCCAGGCTGGTCTTGAACTCCTGACCTCAGGTGATCCGCCTGCCTCGGCCTCCCAAAGTGCTGGGATTACAGGGGTGAGCCACCGTGCCCAGCATTTTTTTTTTTTAATAGAGTTGGAAGTCTTACTATGTTGCCCAGGCTGGTCTCGAATTCCTGGTCTCAAGTGATCTTCACCCCTTAACTAATTTCTTTCTTTAAAAAAAAAAAAATAGGGCACATGTTCTCAGGATTTCCTGAGGGCTGTGTCACAGGCAAAAGAAAATTAAAAATAATTAATAATAATAATAACAGACAGGGGGTCTGACTATGTTGTCCAGGCTGGTCTCAAACACCTGGGCTCAAGCAATCCTCCCACTTTGGCCTCCCAAAGTGCTGGGATTACAGGCATGAGCCACCGTGCCCAGCTAAATAATTTAACTCAAAATTACACAAAAAAATTCAGTTACCTAACACAAGACAGTGATTAAAAGATAGAAACCATATTTTTTCCTTTAATACACATAATGAAATATTGGTAAGCAACTAACACTAGCATGTGAAAATAATAATTCCTTGAACCAGTTCAACTGCATTGATCTTATATTGCTAGGTCCAAATCCATTACCTCTACTATATTAAACTTCTGGCTAGTTGCTTCCACCCAGTACCATCTACCTGTGTATGAAGGTTATGAAATAAGATAAGTTTTTTTTTTTTTTTGGAGACAGAGTCTGGCTCTGTCACCCAGCTTCCCGGGTTCAAGCGATTCTTCTGCCTCAGCCTCGCGAGTAGCTGGGACTACAGGCACGTGCCACCATGCCCAGCTAATTTTTGTATTTTTAATAGAGACGTGGTTTTGCCATGTTGGCCAGGCTAATCTCAAACTCCTGACCTCAGGTGATCTGCCCGCCTTGGCCTCCCAAAGTGTTGGGATTACAGGCGTGAGCCACTGTGCCCAGTCTGAAATAAGGTAAGTTTTAAAAATTATTACTGTAATAGGGGCCGGGCACAGTGGCTCACACCTGTAATCCCAGCACTTTGGGAAGCCAAGGTAGGAGGATTGCTTGAGTCCAAGAGTTTGAGATCAGAGTGGGTAACATAGTGAGACCTCATCTCTACTAAAGATTTAAAAATTAGCTGGGTGCAGTGGTGTGTGCCCGGAGTCCCAGTTACTTGGGAGGCTGAGGCAGGAGGATCACTTGAGCCCAGGAGTTTGAGGCTACAATAAGCTATGACTGCACCACTGCACTCTAGCCTGGGTGACAGAGTGAGACCCTATCTCTAAAAATGAGAAAAAGAAAAAAAAATTATTACTATAATAACTTATCATTTATAGATACAAAAACAACAACAAAAATAGATAATTCTGTATAATTTTTGAGGCTTACCTCTTTGTAGCACTTTTCTACAATTTCATAATTGGCATTACCCCACACTGTTATGTGTTCGCGATTATACTGCTTCACCAACTCTGAAACCTACGTGTGAAAATTCAAAATTTTATGCATGTGCCTATTTGCAAATCCACTAACATTTCACTTAAAAAATGAATTAGGATTGACTCTCTGTCAATGAATAGCATAATATTTTAGAAGAATCAATATGTAAATTTAGAATATTTTATAAAATGCAAAATTTATTCACATTATATCATTATATAATTTATTTAACAGAATACAGTTATTTAGTAATTTGACATAAACTAACCACAAATGAAACAAGTTAAACTAGAAGATAATTACATAAATGCCAGAATGACTGGTTCATACAAGCTTACTTTATCCATGACATGCCAACTCTCTCTGAAAATAGGCTCTCCTACAGTAACATGATCTCTTCTACTAGGGCATTATTTAAAACAATGCTGATCCCTAGGGTATCACATTTCCTTGAGCATTATCAATCTATGTAGTCACCTACTCTAACCTTATTTAGTTTGTGAAGTAGGATGCAACACACCCAGAGGAGGCAATGCCTTGAGTACCTTCTTAATCAGCACATTGTTGTTGACTTTGATATCGATGTTAATGGGAGTGTTAGGAAAGGCCTCAAAAACTTCCTTCAGTAATGGAATTCGGTTATCTTTTCCTTCACATTGGCATGCTGAGAAAGCAAGATTTTTAAATGTATTTTTAAAATACAAGTTTTGCTTTTTGATGACTAGAAAAGGTATAGAATATATTCATTAAAGGACATTTACAAAATAAGAAAAAGTATAGAGAAGAAAAAAATCATGTAAATCCAACAACTTAGATATAAACGCTATGACCATTTGGTGTACTTTCTCTACTCTTTTTTCCTATGCATGATTTAATATAGTAATAATATGATATGCTACAGATTTTAACTTGATATTTTCACATAAAAATAAATATTTTCCTGTTGATTTACTGTGCTTATGATTATGATTTATTTTTTATTAATTTTTTATTTTGAGATAACTACAGACTCACAATCAATTGTAAGAAATAATAGGGTCCATGTGCCCTTTATCCAGATTTCCCAGTGGTAACCTTCTTGCAAATCTATAGTACGATATCACAACCATGATACTGACATTGATACAATCCACCGATCTGATTCTATCATAATTTTTTAAAAGGTGTCAGAATATCCTCATTGAGTAGCTATACAATAATTTATTTTAATTTAACCATTTCCCTACTAGTAGATACTGAGATTGTTTCTAAAGTTTTGCTATATCATCATTGACTTTTTCAGAGATTAAAAATAACATTCAGGCAAGGGAAGTACACACTAAATCAGTAATGTGTTGAAGAATTACATGAATGCAGTTATTCAAAGAAAATTCAAGTAATGAGAAAATTAGAAGGGGACTTTAATTGCTGTTTATATTTCCTGAGGATTATTTTCTTTAGTCTTTCTCTAGTCCCTTTGGTTGGTTGGTTGGTTGGTTGGTTGGTTGGTTGGTTGGTTGTTTGAGACAGGGTCTCACTCGGTCGCCCAGACTGGAGTGCAGTGACACAATCTCGGCTCACTGCAACCTCTGCCTTCTGGGCTCAAGTGATCCTCCTACTTTAGCCTCCTGAGTAGCTGGAACTACAAGAACACCACCATGCTCGGCTAATTTTTTTGTAGTTTTTGTAGAGATGGGGTTTTGGATTTGGCCAGGCTGGTCTCAAAATCCTGTGTTCAAGTGATATGCCCGCCTCAGCCTCCCAAAGTGCTGGGATTACAGGCATGAACCACGTACCCAGCCCTTTTTTGTTGTGTTTTTGAGACAGGATCTTGCTCATAGCCAAGGCTGGGGTGAAGTAGCATGATGACTTACTGCAGCCTCCCACACTCCAGCAATCCTCTGGGACGACAGGCACGCACCACCACGCCCATCTCTCTCTCTCTCTCTATATATATATACACACACACATATTATATATATAATATATATATACTGTATATAATATATATACTATACACTCTCTCTATATAGAGTATATATACATATCTCTCTCTCTCTCTCTCTCTATATATATATATATATATACATTTTTTTTTGAGATGGATTTTCGCTGTTGTTGCCCATGCTGGAGTGCAATGGCGTGATCTCGGCTCACTGCAACTTCCGCCTCCCGGGTTCAAGCAATTCTGCTTCAGCCTCCTGAGTAGCTGGGATTATAGGTGCCTGGCACCACAACTGGCTACTTTTTTGTAATTTTAGTAGAGGTGGGGTTTCACCATGTTGGCCAGGCTGGTCTCAAACTCCTGGCCTCCAGTGATCCAGCAGCCTCGGCCTCCCAAACTGCTGGGATTACAAGCGTGAGCCACTGCACCTGGCCTATTTTTTGTTTTTTTTTTTTAATTTTTAATTTTTTTTTTTTTGAGACAGAAAAAAAAAAATTGTCATCCAGGCTGGAGGGCAGTGGCCGGATCTCAGCTCACTGCAAGCTCCGTCTCCCGGGTTTACGTCATTCTCCTGCCTCAGCCTCCCGAGTAGCCGAGACTATAGGCACCCACCACCTCGCCCGGCTAGTTTTTTTTTTTTTTTGTATTTTTTAGTAGAGACAGGGTTTCACTGTGTTAGCCAGGATGGTCTCGATCTCCTGACCCTGTGATCCGCCCATCTCGGCCTCCCAAAGTGCTGGGATTACAGGCTTGAGCCACCGCGCCCGGCCTTGTTTTATTTTTTGTAGCAACAGGGTCTCACTGTATTTTGCCCAGGCTGGTCTTGAACTCCTGATCTCAAGCAAACCTGCCACCTCAGCCTCCCTAAGTGCTGGGATTACAGGTGTGAGCCACCACACCTGGCTCTCTAGTCCCTTTTGACTCTAATGACTCTAATCATTTATATAATTTACTATACATACTATACAACTATTGTAAAAATTGTTCTGCTTCCACCCGAAACTTCAATTCCGCTAATCTGCAAATAACAAACTGGTGAAAAATCCTTTATTCCATCTTATTATACAGCAAATCAAAAAAATGCATTATCAAAAAGTAAATGAAATCCATGTCAGAAAAGTAAATTATTTATAATTAAAACCTATGTGAAAAGCAGCATGTACATTGAAGAGGAAAAAAGGAAGTCTGTTACTATACTTCTTGTAATTCTGACGGGGGTCTGGGTTACTCTGATGGGACTGGCAATTATTGGCTCTGCCTCTCTGACCACAGACTAAATATATGACCAGTCTAACCTGTTAAGCATAACAATATGGACACTGGGAGAGAAGGCCTCTTGAAATCCTTTGCTGAATGGATCATGTACAAGCTGCCAAGAGTTCATCTCTGTGGAAAGGGTGTCCCTAAAAGTAAAGCTAACACAAATGAAAGCAAAAGCAAGAAACAGAGATAGAGAGAGACCAATTACTGCTTGAGCAACTGGAATCAGTCATGTCTGAAGGCATATAACCCCTGGACTTTCTAATTATGAAAGTCAATACATTCTTTTTAAAATTTTTTTCTTAAGCTATCTTGAGATGTATATCTAACACTTATAACTGAAAGAGTTTAAACTTATCATAGCCTACATAATTAAACTTTAAAAATTATGTTTATAGTAGATAGCTTGTATACATATATATATATATATATATATATATATATTTTTTTTTTTTTTTTTTTTGAGACAGGGTCTCAATCTGTCACCCAGGCTGGAGTGCAGTGGCATGACCACAGCTCACAGCAGCCTTGAACTCAGCTCCAGTGATCCTCCTGCCTCAGCCTCCGAATAGCTGAGATTAGAGGCATGTGCCACCATACCCGGCTTTTTCTTTTCTTCTTTTTTTTTTTTGGAGACGGAGTCTCGCTCTGTTGCCCAGCCTGTAGTACAGCAGTGCCATCTCGGCTCACCACAACCTCCGCCTCCAGGGTTCAAGCAATTCTCCTGCCTTAGTCTCTGGAGTACCTGGGATTACAGGCATCTGCCCCACGACACCTGGCTAATTTTGTATTTTTAGTAAAGATAGGGTTTCTCCATGTTGGTCAGGCTGGTCTTGAACTCCCAACCTCAGGTGATCTGCCCACCTTGGCCTCCCAAAGTGCTGGGATTACAGGCGTGAGCCACCATGCCTGGCTCCCCCACCCCACCTTTTTTTTTTAAGTAGAGATGAAGTCTTGCTTTATTGACCAGGTTGGCCTTGAATTCCTGGCCTCAAGGGATCCTCTCACCATGGCCTCCTTGAATGCTGGGATTATAGGCATTAGCCACCAATATTCTTCCTTCCTTTGGAAACCTGTATTTCACATCGTATCTCCTTATCTCACATTGTTCCGATAGGGCTGTCAACACACTACCCACTGCCCATTCACCCTCGGGGGTGGGCATATAATCATAATAGCCCACTTCTTTTCTTCAAGATGGCCACGTGACCCAAGGTGGGCCAATCAGTGTCTTTCTCTGGGACTTCATGCTTGAAGCTCATAAGGAAGACTGCCTTTTTTTTTTTTTTTTTTTTTTTTTTTTTTTGAGACGGAGTCTCGCTCTGTCGCCCAGGCTGGAGTGCAGTGGCCGGATCTCAGCTCACTGCAGGCTCCGCCTCCCGGGTTCACGCCATTCTCCGGCCTCAGCCTCCCGAGTAGCTGGGACTACAGGCGCCCGCCATCTCGCCCGGCTATTTTTTGTATTTCTTAGTAGAGACGGGGTTTCACTGTGTTCGCCAGGATGGTCTCGATCTCCTGACCTCGTGATCCGCCCGTCTCGGCCTCCCGAAGTGCTGGGATTACAGGCTTGAGCCACCGCGCCCGGCCGGAAGACTGCCTTTTTGTCACGGTGTGGGCAAATTAAAAAATTAATTTAGCAGTCAAGTAAGATGCATGTAAGAATCAATTTACAAAAAGGTCAAACAGATGAAACTAACTTTGGAACAGCAAAATAACACATAAGAATATTCTATCTAACAGCGAGGGAATGAGAAAACTAAAACGTGTGCTGAGAAAAAAAAAAAAAGTGCTATAGTGATGTAAAGATATAAATATTAGGCCAGGTGCAGTGGCTCACTCCTGGAATCTCAGCACTTTGTAAGGTTGAGGCAGGAAGATTGCTTCAGGCCAAGAATTCAAGACCAATCGGACCAACATAGCGAGACCCAATCTCTACTTAAAAATAATAATGTGTAAATTAGATGCCTCAGCCAGTTTAGAATGTAGAAAAACATGTGGAAAAAGAGAAGTTTGCCCCAGTATTTTTCTAGGCAGAAGGTAACCAGCTAGGAAGTGGTGGACTATAAAAAGAAAAGAGGAAAATAATAGGAAATAGGAAAAATAGACAAGGAGTATGCCATAGGATGTGTTGGTTGATGGAATAGTGGCCCCTATGCAAGTTAGAGGCCACTATTTAAATAGTTTTCACTATTTGGGGAACTCTAAAATGATAATTATAGTCAACTCTAGATTATCCAAATTATGCGTTTTCCATGAAAAAAAAAAAAGGTTACTTTCAACTAATTGGGATAGATAATAACAAACCCTTTGGTTAACACTTTTTTTTGTTTTGTTTTGTTTTTTTTGAGACAAAGTCTTGCTCTGTTGCCCAGGCTGAAGGGCAGTGGCATGATCTCAGCTCACTGCAATCTCTACCTCCCAGTTCAAGCGATTCTCCTGCCTCAGTCTCCGAAGTAGCTGGGAGAACAGGCACATGCCACCATGTCCAGCTAATTTTTGTATTTTTAGTAGAGATGGGGTTTTACCACATTGGCCAGGCTGGTCTCGAGCTCCTGACCTCAGGGGATCTTCCTGCCTTGACCTCCCAAAGTTTGAGGATTACAGGCGTGAGCCACTGTGCCAGGCCAATTCAGCATTTTTTTTTTTTTTTTTTTTTGAGACAGTCTTGCTCTGTTGCCCAGGCTGGAGTGCAATGGCATGATCTTGGCTCACTGCAACCTCTGCCTCCCAGGTTCAAGTGATTCTCTAGCCTCAGCCTCCCAAGTAGCTGGGACTACAGTGTGCATCACCACACCTGGCTAATTTTTGTATTTTGGCTAGGCATGGTGGCTCATGACTAATCCCAGCCCTTTGGGACAAAGAGGTGGGCGGATCACCTGAGGTCAGGAATTCAAGACCAGCCTGGCCAATGTGGTGAAACCTCGTCTCTACTAAAAATACAAAAATTAGTTGGGAGTGGTGGCGGGCATCTGTAATCCCAGCTATACGGGAGGCTGAGGCAGGAGGATCACTTGAACCTGGGAGGCAGCAGTTGCAGTGAGCTGAGATTGTGCCACTGGGCGACAGAAACAAAAGTTCATCTCAAAAAACAATAATAAAAATTTTAAAATTTTTGTATTTTTAGTAGAGACAGGGTTTCGCCATGTTGGCCAAGCTGGTCTCAAACTCCTAACCTCAAGTGATCCACCTGCCTTGGCCTCCCAAAGTGCTGGGATTACAGGTGTGAGCCACTGTGCCCGGCCTGGTAAGCAAGAATTCTATGCAAGGCAATAGGATAGAAAAAACGGAACTACTTTTTGACGAATCTGAGTCAAGTTTCTTGTTTTCTTTTCTCTCTTTTTCTTTTTTCTCTTTTTTCTGAGACAGAGTCCCACTTTGTGCAGTGACACAATCAAGGCTCACTGCAGCCTCCACCTCCTGGGCTCAGCAATCCCCCCACCTCAGCCTCCCTAGCTAGGACCACAGGTGCATACCACCATGCCTGGCTAATATTATTTTTATTATTTTTGTAAAGATGGAGTCTCTGTATGTGGCCCAGGCTGGTCTCGAACTCCTGGGATCAAGTGATCCTCCTGCCTTAGCCTCCCAAAGTGCTGGGATTACAGATGTGAGCCATTGCCATGGTTCTGAGTCAAGTTTTTACACACAGTTTATTAGGCTGTTCCAAATACAGTCAACTCCACATTTGAGGATCAGACTAAAGTCAATTATGATATGAGATGAATGCAATATAAAAGGAAAGCTAATTATTATTATTCCTTTCAGATACCTGAAACTTGACAGTACACAGTGTTGTTCTTTTTTTTTTTTCCCCACAGCATTGTTCCTTTTTTTTTTTTTTTTTTTGAGACAGAGTCTCGCTCTTGTTGTCCAGGTTGGAGTACAATGGCGCGATCTCAGCTCACTGCAACCTCTGCCTCCCAGGTTCAAGTGATTCTCCTGCCTCAGCCTCCCAAGTAGCTGGGATTACAGGTGCACGTCACCACGCCCAGCTAATTTTTGTATTTTTAGTAGAAATAGGGTTTCACCATGTTTGCCAGGCTGGTCTCAAACTCCTAACCTCAGGTGATCCACCTGCCTCGGCCTCCCAAAGCGCTGGGATTACAGGTGTGAGCCACTGCACCGGACCCACAGCATTGTTCTTAATACAACATTTGAGAATAGTGTTCCAATGGAGAGGCAGTATGGTACAGTTGAACACTGGTCTGCTAAGAGAGAGACCTAGTTCAAGTTCTAGCATTGTTACTTCCTTATTATATGAACTTGATTAAGTTAGTTTGCATCTTTAGACTTCAATTTCCTTGTCTATAACAGAAGACAAGATTAGACAGTCTCAAAGGTCTCTTCACATTCAAAAACTGGCCGGGTGTGGTGGCTCATGCTTGTAATCCTAGCATTCTGGGAGGCCGAGGGGGGTCAGGTAAATCAATTGAGGCCAGGAATTCCAGACCAGCCTGGCCAACATGGTGAAACCTCATCTCTACTAAAAATAAAAAAATTAGCCGGGTGTGGTGGCAGGCACCTGTATCTCAGCTATTCAGGTGGCTGAGGCATGAGAATCTCTTGAACCCAGGAGGTGGAGGTTGCAGTGAGCTGAGATTGAGCTACTTCACTCCAGCCTGGGCAACAGAGCAAGACTCTGTCTCAAAAAAAAGAAGAAACAGTTTCATGACTTTATGAGGGACATACAAAACCAGGAAAAATTTTAAACTTTTTTTTTCCTCAAAGGATTTTTTTTTTTTTGAGACAAGGTCTCACTCTGTCACCCAGGCTGGAGCATAGTGGTGTGAGCATAGCTCACTATAGCCTTCAACTCCCAGGCTCAAGGGATCCTCCCACCTCAAGTCTCTTCAATAGCTGGGACTATAGGCACATGCCACCATGACTGGCTAATATTTTTTTTAGAGACAGGGTCTCGCTATGTTGCCCAGGCTGGTTTCAAACTGTTGGTCTCAAGCAACCCTCCCGCCTTGGCCTCTCAAAGTGCTGAGATTATAGGTGTGAGCCACCACATCTGCTGGATTTTTAAATTTTTATGGGGCTTTCTTTGACTTTGCTCTATAAAGGGAAAAATAGGAAAAACTTCATTTCTGAAATTTTCTTAACTTTCACAAGTCCAAAATTGACACAAATATTACAAGCTTGGCAAGTATAATTCTATAAACTACAAGAATGAAGAAAAGTTTCCTCAAACCAACAACTTCAACTTACCTAGAAATTGAAATCAAACACATCTGAGGTTTAAATATCCCTTAGAAATAACTAATGTTAAACTTTTTCTGATTTTTATTTCGTTTTCAAAAATTCCCCTATCTGTGGTCAATTTTTTTTTTTCTTTTTTTTAATTTTAGAGACAGGGTCTTGTTATGTAGCCCAAGCTAGACTCCCAACTCTTGGGCTCAAACAAACCTTCCAACTCAGTCTCCCAAGTAGCTGGGACTAGAGGTGTATGTCACCACACCTGGCTTGGCCAATTTTAAATCTAGTTCGTGGAGCAGTTACGGTTCTTTTAAAAAATTAATATAAATGGAGCTGACATTTAACCAAGGTTTCAACTAAATCATACCAAGATTCATGAGATGTAACATCTTATGGTTTTATTGAGTTATACATTTGAATCATTAAAAAATGTGAGACAACGTCCCTTGTGACAATGAGGGAGCCTGTATCTGTTCAGTACATATCTTAAGGTGGTATATTTTCCATTCTAACATCTGCAGTAACTAACAAGTTGGGTCAAGGGACATGTTTCTTTGTGAGAAATGTTCCCTCAGAAGAAAACTGCTAAGTGAAGATGACTAGGAAATGGTTTATTTGAACGACAGAAGTCTGTTTAATCATTTAAAATATGGAGCAGCTAAAAGACAGAATTAAATATTACGGAACCAGAAAGGATTTGAAAGGGGTCCTTTCCATTTCTTTTTATTTATTTATTATTTATTTTATTTTCATTATTATTATTATCATTTTAGACAGAGTTTCGCTCTCGTTGCCAGGCTGGAGTGCAATGGCGCAATCTCAGCTCACTGCAACCTCCGCCTCCCAGGTTCAAATGATTGTCCTGCCTCAGCCTCCCAAGTAGGTGGGATTACAGGTGCACATCATCATGCCTGGCTAATATTTTTTGTATTTTTAGTAGAGATGGGGTTTTGCCATGTTGGCTAGGCTGGTCTCAAACTCTTGACCTAAAGTGATCTGCCTGCCTCAGCCTCCTAAAGTGCTGGGATTACAGTCGTGAGCCACCGTGCCCAGCCCTTTTCATTTATTTTTTATTATATTTTTTTGATGGATGACTACTATAAGTTGCGGCAATATTCTAGAATTTGAACCTTTAGAAGTGAAATGTTTCTTGCAATCAGTATTCAGGTTTAAATTAACTGTATGTGCACCGGGCGCAGTGGCTCACGCCTGTAATCCCAGCACTTTGGGAGGCCGAGGCGGGTGGATCACCTGAGGTCGGGAGTTCGAGACCAGCCTGACCAGCATGGAGAAACCCTGTTTCTACTAAAAATACAAAATTAGCTGGGCGTGGTGGCGCATGCCTATAATCCCAGCTACTAGGGAGGCTAAGGCAGGAGAATTGCTTGAGCCTGGGAGGCGGAGGTTGTGGTGAGCCAAGATCGTGCCATTGCACTCCAGTCTGGGCAACAAGAGTGAAACTCCGCCTCAAAAAAAAAAAAAAAAATTAATTAACTGTATGTGAATTTAAGTAGCATGAATCAGTTAACTCTCTGGACCTGATAATTTCATGTCAGATAATTTTCAAGGCTTCAGATTTGTAGGCCTGAGGGAAAAAGCTTAGAGGCCAGTTACTTTTAGTAAGAACTTACTATGACAAGAAAACACATATATGCTTCTCAACACAAATGTTTAAGCTACAAACAAAAAATATTACCTCTTTGAAATGAGACATCCAGTTTGCCAAGGTAAGGTGGGAGCTCCTTTAAAAGACATGATCAAAAAAAAGTTAACTCTCAAAAAATAATAAGATTTTAATGTCTTACATTAAGACACAAAGATATGCTTTTTCAACATATAGAAGAGTAAAACACTACAAAACATGTTTACATAGGCACCCTTTAGCAGAACATCCCCAACAGCAAATTAACCATATTACTTATGTATGTCATCTACAAAAAATATATCTGTACTATTTAATATAGACCTTTTCACAATAATATACAAAGATTTCAGTAGAAAAATGTCAAGAATACACAATTCAATGAAAACAAAAGAAAAATAACTAACAATTAAATAGATATTTAAACGTATTAATAATTAATGAAATGTTAATTAAAATTGAATTAGTAAATTTGGTATTATTATAATGCTCAATACTAGTAAATATTATTTTTATTTTATTTTATTTTATTTTTGAGACAGGGTCTCACTCTATTGCCTGGGCTGGAGTGCAGTAGCACAATTATACCTCACTGTAGCCTTGATCGTCTGAGCTCAGTGGATCCTCAGAAGGATCTGTCCTTTTGGGAGGCCTTCTTTTGGGAGGCCTCAGACTCCAAAAGCACTGGGACTACAGGCATGAGCCACCACACCCAGCTGGCAAATGTTCTTTTACCCAATAATTTCCCTTCTGGGAGTATATTTAGAGAAATAATCTTAAAATAGAGGAAACGTTATATAAATAACTTTTATAAATACAAATATTTATATATCTTTATAAATAAAAAACTAAAGATAGAGAAAGCTTTAATCTTTATGCATAAAGCTGTTCAGTGCAGGCCGGGCACAGTGGCTCACCCCTATAATCCCAGCACTTTGGGAGGCTGAGGCGGGCAGATCATCTGAGGTCAGGACTTCGAGACCAGCCTGACCAACATGGTGAAACCCTGTCTCTACTAAATACAAAAAATTAGCCAGGTGTGGTGGCGCATGCCTGTAATCCCAGCTACTTGGGGGGCTGAGGCAGGAGAATTGCTTGAACCTGGGAGGTGGAGGCTGCAGTGAGCCGAGATTGCACCATTGCACTCCAGCCTGGGTGGCGAGAGCGAAACTCTGTCTCAAAAGAAAAAAAAAAAAAAAAAAAAAATTTCAGTGCAGTGTTATCTATAATGGTGAAAACTTAGAGCTAATCCAATGTCCAACAATAGAAGAATGGTTAAAAGGCCGGGCGCGGTGGCTCAAGCCTGTAATCCCAGCACTTTGGGAGGCCGAGACGGGCGGATCACGAGGTCAGGAGATCGAGACCATCCTGGCTAACATGGTGAAACCCCGTCTCTACTAAAAATACAAAAAACTAGCCGGGCGTGGTGGCGGGCGCCTGTAGTCCCAGCTACTCGGAGGCTGAGGCAGGAGAATGGCGTGAACCTGGGAGGCGGAGCTTGCAGTGAGCCGAGATCGCGCCACTGCACTCCAGCCTGGGTGACACAGCGCGAGACTCCGTCTCAAAAAAAAAAAAAAAAAAAAAAAAAAAGAATGGTTAAAAATAACTATATATCCACACAATGGAATGGCTATAGTCATTTGAAATGTTTATGAAAGATAAGCATGGAATCTGAAAGGTCAAATACGGTATGATTCCAACTATATGACACTCTGGAAAAGACAAAACTATGGAAACAGTAAAAAGATCAGTGGTTGTCAGGGGATGAGGGAAGGGGGACTGAATAGGCAGAACACAAAATTTTTAGAGCAGTGGAAACATTTTGTATAATAGTATAATTACTGGATACATATCATTATAAATTTGTCCAAAACCACAGAATGTACAAGAGTGAATCCTAATGTAAACTATGTACTATGAGCAATAATATTGTGTCAATGTATGTACCACTCTGGTGCAGATGTTAAAAGCGGGGGACCCTGTGTCTGTGTGGTAACTGTGCAGGTATGTGGGAACTCTGTATTTTCCACTCAATTTTGCTGTAAACCTGAAACTTCTCTAAAAAATAAAGTCTAATTTCTTTAAAGCATGGAAAAGGCTGGGCATGGTGGCTCACACCTGTAATCCCAGCACTTTGGGAAGCCAAGGCAGGAGGATCACCTGAGGTCAGGAGTTCGAGACCAGCCTGGCCAACATGGTGAAACCCTGTCTCTACTAAAAACACAAAAATTAGCCAGGTGTGGTGGTGCATGCTTGTAATCCCAGCTACTCTCGCTCTGGTTGAAAAGAGTAAGACTCCGTCTCAAAAAAAAAAAGAAAGAAAAAAAACATTATAAGAAAAAGGAAACATTATAAATGATAAACATTTTTCCATGCTTTCCATTGCCCAGGCTGGAGTGCAATGGCATGATCTCCGTCACTGCAACCTCCGCCTCCTGGGTTTAAGTGATTCTCCTACCTCAGCCTCCTGAATAGCTAGGATTACAGACGCATGCCAACACACCCGGCTAATTTTTGTATTTTTAGTAGAGATGGGGTTTCACCATGTTGGCCAGGGCGGTCCCCAACTCCTGACCTCAGGTGATCTGTCTGCCCAGCTAATTTTTGTATTTTTAGTAGAGACGGGGTTTTGCCATGTTGGCCAGGCTAGTCTCGAACTCCTGACCCCTGGTGATCCGCCCGCCTCACCCTCCCAAAGTACTGAGATTACAGGTGTGAGCCACCGAGGCTGGCCATTATCATGTTATGAGGTTAAAGTGTCTAAAATTCTACATACGTGATGCACAGTGAGAATACAAATCTAAAAAACATAAAAGGTAGAATCCTGTTAACATAAGTGTTTTTTTGGTAGTAACTTTATGCATGATTTTTCCTTCCATTCATCAGTATTTACTATAATTAATATGTACATTATAATGAGCTTTTTTTTTTTTTTTTTTTTTTTGAGACAGAGGCTCACTCTTGCCCAGGCTGGAGTGCAGTGGTGCAATCTTGGCTCACTGCAACCTCCGCCTCCCAGGTTCAAGCGATTCTCCTGCCTCAGCCTCCCAAGTATCTGGGATTACAGGGGCACCACCATGCCCAGCTAATTTTTGTATTCTTTAGTAGAGATGGGGTTTCACCATGTTGGCCAGGCTGGTCTCGAACTCCTGACCTCAGGTGATCCGCCCGCCTCGGTCTCCCAGTGCTGGGATTACAGGCTTGAGTCACCGCGCCCTGCCTCATTTCGTTTTTGAGACAGGGTCTCACTCTTTCATCCAGGCTGGAGTGCAGTGGTGCAATCTTGGCCCACTGCAGCCTCAACTTCCCGGGATCAAGTGATCTTCCCACCTCGGCCTCCTGAGTAGCTGGGACCATAGGTATATGCCACCATACCTAAACAATTTCCCCCCCGCCTTTTTTTTTTTTTTTTAAGATGGAGTCTTGCTCTGTTGCCCAGGCTGGAGTACAGTGGCACCATCTCAGCTCACTGCAACCTCCACCTCCTGGGTTCAAGCGATTCTCCTGCCTTAGCCTCCTGAGTAGCTGGGACTACAGGTGTACAACACCATGCCCGGCTAATTTTTGTATTTTTAGTAGAGATGAGGTTTCACCATGTTGGCCAGGCTGATCTCGAACTCCTGACCTTGGGTGACCCACCCGCCTCGGCCTCCCAAAGTGCTGGGATTACAGGCGTGAGCCACCGTGTCCAGCCAATTTTCCTATATTTTAATAAAGATAGAGTCTTGCTATGTTGCCTAGCCTGATCTCAAACTCCTGGCCTCAAACAATCCTCCCACCTCAGCCTCCCAAAGTGCTGGAATTACAGGCATGAGCCAGCACACTTGGCCTCAAAATAGTTTTTAAAAATTTCCTTTGACATTTAGTATTTAATCAGTATTTAAATAATATTAGAAGTTTTTTACTGAAGCAATATCTGATATTCACTATTTTTTAAAAAAATATTACAGGCCGGGATACCTATTAGCTATTAGTTTATCATGCATTTTTACTTACACAGTATTTGAGATCAGAGATGTTTACATTGACCCCAGTTGCTCTCTTTAGATTCTCATCATGTGACACTACAACTTGTTCATCTTTTGTGATATGGCAGTCCAATTCTAGCATATCAGTTCCGATTTTAACCGCACTGAAGAAATAAAAGAAGAATGATATTCTGACACTTAAGTATACATTTAGGTTACACACATCAGATCTAACAATTCAGAGTTACAAATCCAAAATCCCATAATATTAAAATATCTCAATACCATCACCTAGTATGACTTATTCACATGAAAATATTCTAAGTGAATTGAGAATAAAATAATCATGTTGCCTCCTTTCCATAACCAGTTATCCTTAATTCTTCAACTGAATATAATAGAATACTGAATCTGAAGTTAAGAGATTTGATATTAACTCCTGCTTTGCTGTGAACTTGCATAACTTTGGGCAAGTAAATTCTTCTCTCAGGGACTACATTTTCACTTCTATAAAATGAAAGGATTAAATAACAAGACAAGGACGCTTGCTTTTATTTTTATTTATTTAATTTTTTTGAGACAGAGTCTTGCTCTGTTGCCCAGGCTGGAGTGCAATGGCATGATCATGGCTCATTGCATCCTCAAACTCCTGGGCTTAAGTGATCCTCCTGTCTCAGCCTACTACTGAGTAGCTGGAACTACAAATGGATGGCACTGTGCCCAGCTAATTTTTTATTGGGCTCATGTGATCCTCCTGCTGCAGCCTCCCAAAGTGCTAGGTTTAAAAGCATGAGCCACTGCACCTGGTCACTTTTATTACTTTGATTTAACATAGTATTGAAAGCTCTAGCAATTAGGCAAGAAAAAATTAATAAAAGCATCCAAATTGGCCAGGCGCAGTGGCTTACACCTGTAATCCCAGCACTTTGGGAGGCCAAGGCCAGCGGATCACCTGAGGTCAGGAGTTTTGAGACTTGCCTGGCCAACAAGGTGAAATCCCATCTCTACTAAAAATACAAAAAAATTGGCCGGGTACGGTGTCTCAGGCCTGTAATCCCAGCACTTTGGGAGGCCAAGGTGAGTGGATCACAAGGTCAAGAGATTGAAACTATCCTGGTCAACATGGTGAAACCTTGTCTCTACTAAAATACAAAAAATTAGCCAGGCATGGTGGCACGCGCCAGTGGTCCCAGCTACTCAGGAGGCTGAGGCAGGAGAATCGCTTGAATCCGGGAGGCAGAGGTTGCAGCGAGCCAAGATCAGGCCACTGCACTCCAGCCTGGTGACAGAGCGAGACTCCATCTCAAAAAGAAAAAAAAACCACACACACACACACACATACACACACAAATCGGCAGGGCACTGTGGCTTGGGCCTGTAGTCCCAGTTAGTCCGGAGGCTGAGGCAGAAGAATCGCTTGAACCCAGGAGGCGGAGGTTGTGGTGAGCCGAGATCGTACCACTGCACTCCAGCCTCGGCAACAGAGGCAGACTCCATCTCAAAAAAACGTAACAAACAAACAGAAAAAAAACCCAGCCTCCAAGCTTTCAAAGAGGCAAATTGGAGAAATATCTCCTATCTTTCTGCTTGGCTGGCCCTGCAATAATTAAACTTTCTTTACTGTAAAACCATTGTCTCAGTGAACTGGTTTTATCTATGCAGAAGAAGAACCCGTTGGGCATTAAAAATCGGTCAACTTGGCCGGGCGCGGTGGCTGAAGCCTGTAATCCCAGCACTTTGGGAGGCCGAGACGGGCGGATCACAAGGTCAGGAGATTGAGACTATCCTGGCTAACACGGTGAAACCCCGTCTCTACTAAGAAATACAAAAAAAAAAAACTAGCCGGGCGAGGTGGCGGGTGCCTGTAGTCCCAGCTACTCTGGAGGCTGAGGCAGGAGAATTGCATGAACCCGGGGGGCGGAGCTTGTAGTGAGCTGAGATCCGGCTACCGCACTCCAGCCTGGGCGACAGAGCAAGACCCCGTCTCAAAAAAAAAAAAAAAAAAAGAATCGGTCAACTTTACATTACGTATATTTTAACATGACAAACCAAAATTTAAAAAATAAACAAAATAAAGCCTGGCCAGGCGCAGTGGCTCACCCCTCTAATTCAAGCCCTTTGGGAGGCCAAGGCGGGCAGTTTACTTGGGGCCAGGAGTTCAAGACCAGCATGGAAAACATGGTGAAACCCTATCTCAACCAAAAATACAAAAATTATCGGGGCTTGGTGGTACATGCCTGTTATCCCAGCTACTCGAAAGGCTGAGGCATGAGAATCGCTTGAGCTCAAGAGGCAGAGATTGAAGTGAGCCAAGATTGCGCCACCGCACCCCAGCCTGGGTGACAGAGTGAGACCCTGTCTTGAAAAAAAAAAAAAAAAAAAAAAAAAAGACTGTACTCCCAGCTAAGCAAGAGGCTGAGGTGGGAGGATCATTTGAGGCCAGGAGTTGGAGGCTGTATTGTGCAATAATCATGCCTGTGAATAGCCCCTACACTCCAGCCTGGGCAACATAGTAAGACCCCATCTCTAAAAGAATAAATAAATAAATAAATAAAAGGATTAGTCCAGCCCAGATAATCTTGTAAGGTTCCTTTCACCCCTATGTATTTTAGAGACAGTGTACTGCAGTGGTTAAGAGCACAGACACTGGAGCCTAAATTTAAATACTGGCTCTCCCACTTATTCAAGTGAGTTATTTAGCTTCTTTATGTTGCAGTTTCTTATGTATAAATCAGTGATAATAATATTAGCTCTCTACACCTCCTCCCCACCTTACAGTTTACATTTCAAGCCACTCCATGCCGTCTCACTACTTCCTCTGCCTGAAATGTCTTTCTCAGAAACACAATACACAAAATAATAGACAAAAACTTGAAAAGTCACTTCACAAATGAAGATTTCCAAATGTCCAATAAGCATATGAAATAGATATTCAACATCAAAATTCATTAGAGAAATGTATATGAAAACCACAGTGAGGCTGAACATGATAGCTCATGCCTGTAAACCTAGCACTTCGGGAGGCTGAGGTGAGTGGATCACCTGAGGTCAGGAGTTGAAGACCAGCCTGGCCAACCTGGCAAAATCTCATCTCTACTAAAAAATGTAAAAATTAGCTGGGCATGGTGGTGCCTGCCTGTAATCCCAGCTACTTGGGAGGCTGAGGCAGGAGAATTGCTTGAACCCTGGGAGGCAGAGGTCACAGTGAGTCGAGATTGCTCCACTGCACTCCAGCCTGGGCTACAGAGTGAGACCCTGTCACAAACACACACAAAAAAAAAAAAAAGAAAAAGAAAAGAAAAAAAGGAAAAGAGAGGCAGGGAGGAAGGAAGGAAGGGAAGGAAGGGAAGGAAAAGAAATTAGAATAATGGTTATCTAGGGGCAAGGAGTGAGTATTGCCTGCAAAAGGTAACATTGATGCCCTCTGCGGTGCTAGAAATATTCTAAATCTTTATCTGGGTGGTACAAAGGTGTACCCGTATGTTAAAATTCACTGGGTTATAAACTTAAGATTTGAGAGGCTTGTCATGGTGGCTCATGCCTGTAATTCCAGTACTTTGGGTGGCCAAGGCGGGCAGATCACCTGAGGTCAGGAGTTTGAGATCAGCCTGGCCAACATGGCAAAACCACATCTCTATTAAAAATACAAAAATTAGCCAGGTGTGGTGGTGTGTGCCTGTAATCCCAGCTACTCAGGAGGCTGAGGCAGGAGAATCGCTTAAACCTGGGAGGCAGTGGTTGCAGTGTGCCGAGATCACACCACTGCACTCTAGCCTGGGCAACAGAGCAACACTCTGTCTCAAAAAGTAATAATAATAATAAGTTGCTGTGGGCACCAGGAAAAGGCAGTCTCCCAGTACATATAATAGAAAAAACTGAAACTGGGGATCAGCTGCCTAAGATCTCAGGATTTGGGCAAGTGGGCTCAAGCATGCACACTAAGAGGCAAAATGGCGGAGTTTTACTGGTATGTGATCTTCTAGGAGCATTCAACTGGTAAGGGAAGAATGCCTCAAGAGAGCATGCGTACAACTCCAGTAAACACACTGCACATGTGGCCCCTCCCAAGTAGCGGCAGGCTACTGTGCAAGCAGACAGCCCATCCCAAGGGAAGAATCAAGGGAGAAGGGACATAAAACCCCGGAAGTATGCCAAAATATAATACCCTAAGTCAAAGGTCAAACTGGGCACTTGATCTCTCAAGTCACCACTTGGCCCTCTTCCAAATGTACTTTACTTCTTTTCATTCCTGCTCTAAAGCTTTTTAATAACCTTTCACTCTTGCTGTAAAACTCGCCTTGGTCTCTCCTTCTGCCTTATGCCCTCAGTCAAATTTTTTCTTCTGCGGCAAGAAATGAGGTTGCTGCAGACCCCTATGGATTCACTGCCACTAATAGAAGGGACTATGTCTGTTCCATATTTTCTAATGTTTATGGTGTTGCACACATTGTAGGTACTCAATATATTTCTAAATGAGGGGAATGGAGACATGTTATCGTTATCAACAACTATTAATATTTTAAATTTTAATTAATTCTAACTCAGAAGGCACCTAAGTGTTTATCAATCATGATCCAAATCCATAGTATGTAATATGTAGTCATTTCAAAGAATATAGAATTCACATGGAATAGCATTGTTGGGGTATATCTGAATTTTAAAATAGGTATGATGATAGAGACAGGAGACAGCCAAGGATCCCTGGTGGAACCCCACCTTCAAGCCTAAAACAGCCTGGTGGCTGAAAGACTGAACTGTTGGTCCAGGACAAAACTGCAGCCCAGAGGGAGAACTGCCCCTGTTCGCTCACATTTTTTTTTTTGCGGGGGGATTGAGTTTCGTTCTTGTTGCCCAGGCTGGAATGCAATGGCACAGTCTCGGCTCACCGCAACCTCCACCTCCTGGGTTCAAGCAATTCTCCTGCCTCAACCTCTCAAGTAGTTGGGATTACAGGTGCCCCACTATGCCCACCTAATTTTTGTATTTTTGGTAGAGACAGGGTTTTACCACGTTGGCCAGGCTTGTCTCAAACTCCTGACCTCAGGTGATCCACCTTCTTTGGCCTCCCAAAATGCTGGGATTACAGACAAGAGCCACCGCGCCCGGCCTGCCCACCTTTTCCTAACTAATTTTTTTTTTTTTTTCTTGTAGACAGAGTCTCACTCTGTCACCTGGCCTGAAGTGCAGTGGCACGATCTTGGGTCAATGCAACTTCTGCCTTCTGGGTTCAAGCAGTTCCCACACCTCAGCCTCTCAAGTAGCTGAGATTACAGGTGCCTGCCACCACGCCTGGCTAATTTTTGTATTTTGAGTACAGAAGGGGTTTCACCATGTTGCCCAAGCTGGTCTCAAACTCCTGACCTCAGGTGATCCGCTTCCCAAAGTGCTGGGATCACAGGTGTGAGCCACCATGCCCAGCCTCTCGACGGATTCTTTCTGAATAATGCACACATGTGCACTGCAGGGAGGGGGTGGAGCATTCGTCCCTCGTGCAGGGGTGAGGGGCCTCTTCAGCTCTTCAGCTCACATGTGGTGACCTGGTGATCAGTCTATGAGGTGGGAGCCTGTTAGCAGGACTCCTTTTTTTTTGCTGAGAGCTTTCTTTTAATAAATTCCTGCTCTCCTCACCTTTGAATGTGTCTGTGTGCCTAATCTTTCCTGGTTGTGTGACAAGAACCTGGTTTTAGCTGAACTAAGGAGCAAAAACTTCTGCATCAATCATATGATTCTACTGATGTAAAATAAAGTTTTGTTAAAAAAGTTTATGTGTAAATTTTTTAAATAATAGAAAGATATAAGGCCAAATCATGACAGGGGTTACCTCTTATAAGTGAGATGAGTCAGAATGGGAGTAAGAAAGTGAGCAGGCCAATTTTTTACTTCACATAGATTATTTGAGTTGTTTGAATTTTTAGAATATAAAATTTTATAATGGAAAAACAAATATACTGCCATTAAGAATATATCTCTTAGCCAGGAATGGTGGCTCACACCTGTAATTCCAGCACTTTGGGAGGCCAAGGCAGGTCAATCACCTGAGGTCAGTAGTTCAAGGCCAGCCTGGCCAACATGGGAAAACCCTGTCTCTACTAAAAATACAAAAATTAGTTGGACGTGGTGGCACACGCCTGTAATCCCAGCTACTCGGGAGGCTGAGGCAGAAGAATCTCGTGAACCCAGGAGGCGGAGGTTGCAGTGAGCCAAGATCACGCCACTGCACTCCAGCCTGGGTGACAGAGCAAGACTCTGTCTCAAAAACAAACAAACGAACAAACAAACCCAGAATATATTATCTCTTATCTACAAGACAATATTCTTGACATCAATTTATTCAACATCAACAATAAATTACAGCAGGAATTTAATCTAATAAACACTGAGCATTCTTTCATTTTTATCTTTTGAGACAGAGTTTTGTTCTTGTTGCCCAGGCTAGAGACCAGTGGCACAATCTCGGCTCACTCAACCTCTGCCTCCCAGGTTCAAGCGATTCTCCTGTCTCAGCCTCCCGAGTAGCTGGGATTACAGGCACCTGCCACCACGCCCAGCTAATTTTTGTATTTTTAGTAGAGATGAAGTTTCACCATGTGGCCAGGGTGGTCTCGAACTCCTGAACTCAGGTGATCCGTCTGCCTCGGCCTCCCAAAGTGCTGGGATTACAGGCATGAGCCACAGCACCCAACTGAGCTAGTGTATTTAAAAGGATGCTCAGAGGCCAGGCACAGTGGCTAATGCCTGTAATCCCAGCACTTTGGGAGGCCAAGGCAGCAGATCACCTGAGGTCAGGAGTTCGAGACCACCCTGGCTAATATGATGAAACCCCGTTTCTACTAAAAATACAAATAATTAGCCAGGCATAGTGGTGCATGCCTGTAATCTCAGCTACTCGGGAGGCTGAGGCAGGAGAATTGCTTGAAGCCGGGAGGCAGAGACTGCAGTGAGCCGAGATTGCACCATTGCACTCCAGCTTGGGCGACAAGAGCGAAACTCTGTCTCAAATAAATAAATAAATGAATACACTAGCTCACATGATTCTTATTTTATCTGTGAATCACCTATGTGGGGTAAATGTATATTTCTGTTTATACTTACAACACATAATATAAAAATATTATAAAGTCATGCACCACTTAACAATGGGCGTATGTTCTGAGAAATGTATGGTCAATTTTGTCATTGTGTGAACATCACAGAGCGCACTTACACAAATCTAGATGGTATTTATACATCTGTGTTATAGAGTATAGCCTATTGTTCCGTGGTTACAAATCTGTACAGCACATTACTGTACTGAATACTACAGGCAAATGTAACACAATGTTAAGTACTTGTGAATCTGTCTAAACACAGAAAAGGTACAGTTAAAATATGATATAAAAGATTAAAATGGTACACGTGCATTAGGGTACTTATCATGAATGGAGCTTGCAGGACTGGAAGTTGCTTTTGGTGTCAGTGAGTGAGTGGTGAGTGAATGGAAGGTGTAGGACATTACTAATACAGTACTGTAGACCTTATGAACACTGTATACTTAGGCAACATGAAATATATTTTAAAAATAGACCTGGCACAGTGGCTCATGCCTGTAATCCTAGCACTTTGGGAGGCTGAACCAGGAGGACTGCTTGAGGTCAGGAGTTGGAGACAAGCCTGGGCAACATGGAGAGACCTCATCTTTACGAAAAAATTTAAAAATTAGGGAGGTACAGTGGCACATCCCCATAGTTCTAGTTACTTGGGATGCTGAGGCAGGAGGATTGCTTGAGCCCAGGAGTTCAGAGTTGCAGTGAGCTAGGATCATGCCACTGTACTCCAGCCTAGGAGAGAAAGTGAGACCCTGTCTCTTAAAAATATAATAAAAATTAAAAAAAAAAAAACCTATTTAACTTTAGCTTACTGTAACTTCTTTATAAACTTTTAAATTTTAAAAAACTTTTTGACTCTTTCATAATAACACCTTAAAACACAAACATTTTACAGCTGTACAAACATATTTTCTTCCTTTATATCCTTATTATGCAAGTTTTTTTCTATTTAACATTTTTTTAACCTTTTAAATTTTTTTTTTTTTTTGAGATGGAGTCTCACTCTGTCACCCAGGCTGGAGTGCAGTGGCACGATCTCAGCTCACTGCAACCTGCGCCCCCCAGGTTCAAGCGATTCTCCTGCCTCAGCCTCCTGAGTAGCTGGGACTACAAGAGCGGTCACCACGCCAACTAATTTTTGTATTTTTTAGTAGAGATAGGGTTTCACCATATTGGACAGGCTGGCCTTGAACTCCTGACATCGTGATTCGCCCGCCTCAGCCTCCCAAAGTGCTGGGATTACAGGCATGAGGCACCGCACCCGGCCAAAGTGTAAAATTAAAGGTGCAGTTGGCTCAGGGCTGTAATCTCAGCATTTTGGGAGGCCAAGGTGGGTGAATCATCTCTACAAAACCCGGTCTCTACAAAAAAATATGAAAAATTAGCTGGGCATGGAGGCATGCACCTGTAGTCCCAGCTATCAGGGAGGCTGAGATGGGAGGGTCGCTTGAGCCAGAGGGGGAAGATTAAAAAAAAAATGTGTCCTATGCTGGCAATAAAAAAAAAAAAAACTGTACATATTACCTCAGAAATCTTTCTAAGTTTGAAGTTTGTCTCTAGATGAAATGCTGGCTATTTTTAGAAATGTTTAGGAATTATTTGAAAAATATTTCCTATGTATGTTTATTGTTATTGACAAACTAATAGATAAAAAAAGTTAGAACAATAGTAAGTGTATCTAGGACAACTTGCAAATTATTCTAGTAAAATTACCCCAAATTTGATATGTAAATAGCTAGAACACAGTGAGAAAATAAAATTTTTTAATCACTTTTGCCTTGAAAAATTTTCATGAATAACAGCATGCACCTACTTCCATTGAAATATCAGATATTTTATAGCTGAATTTCTGACAAGCTGTTGACAAATAAAAAAAAAAAAATACAAAAAAGAAGTTGGAAATGCCAAGGTTTCAACATTTCCAGAAAAAGAAATAAAAACTCTAGCTCTAAAACAAAATGTGAAACTCCACAGAAACAATGCATAACAATTAAAATAGGCATCATGTTAAAAGAATTTATCTGAATCTCATTTACTCTTCACAACACTGAGGTTGTATCACTATTCCCATTTCATAGATAGTCATATTAAGTAGATATTCTAAAATATTTATCATGAGAACCAGGTCACTGATTAATTACCTTGACTGTCTGCCAACTTACACTTCTAGCTATTGCTAATACAATTTGCTTCTTTCTCCTTACCATTCCAGCTAATACCATAGGGATCACATTGTCCTACAGGTATTTTCTAAGGCGGCCTGTTTAATAACCTAGTTTTATTAGCCCTTGAGAACCACATCTTACATACTCAAGGGTTTAGTGGCTCTGTGTGTGTGTATGTGTATAGCACAATTTCTTAGTTTTTGCTTCTATGCTTTACTATGAAGGAGGCTCTGTCTCCTTCATCAGTCTTTTGCTAATGTTCTGCTTTATTCCTGAATGTCCCATTCCATATTTCATTCAGTAAGCAGCTAGTGAGTGTCTATTTATGTCAGAGCCTGAGCTAGGCATTAAGGTTTTGAAATTAGTAAGAAAAGATTCCTGCTCCTAACAAAATAATAGAAGGCTGGGTGTGGTGGCTCACGCCTGTAATCCTGGCACTTTGGGAGGCTGAGGCAGGCGGATCATGAGGTCAGGAGATCAAGGTCATCCTGGCTAACACGGTGAAACCCTGTCTCTACTAAAAGTACAAAACATTAGACGGGCATGGTGGCACGCGCCTGTAGTTCCAGCTACTTCGGAGGCTGAGGCAGGAGAATCACTTGAACCTGGGAGGCAGAGGTTGCAGTGAGCCGAGATCTTGCCACTGCACTCCAGCCTAGGCAACAGAGTGAGACTCCATCTCGGAAAATAAATAAATAAATAAAAGAAATAATAGAAGAGCCACATTCATAACCTAAGGGAGATGGTGTTTGTGAAAGCATTTTATAAACCACATTAAAGGACATTTCATACATTGTGAGACACAATTATTTCTCTTTGTCAGTTTTAATTATTACTTTTTTTTTTTGAGATGGAGTTTCACTCTTGTTGCCCAGGCTGGAGTGCAATGGTGCAATCTTGGCTCACTGCAACCTCTGCCTCCTGGGTTCAAGTGATTCTCCTGCCTCAGCCTCCCTAGTAGCTCAGATTACAGGCATGTGCTACCATGCCCAGCTAATTTTGTATTTTTAGTAGAGAAGGGGTTTCTCCACGTTGTGCAGGCTGGTCTCAAACTCCTGGCCTCAGGTGATCCACTTGACTCAGGCTCCCACAGTGCTGGGATTACAGGTGTGAGCCACCATCATGACTGGCCTTTTTTTTTTTTTTTTTGCTGGGGAGACAGAGTCTTACTCTGTTACCCAGGCTGTGCCCAGCTAATTTTTAAATTTTTAGTAGAGATGAGGTTTCGCCATGTTGGCCAAGCTGGTCTCGAACTCCTCATCTCAAGTGATCTGCCTGCCTTGGTCCCCCAAAGTGCTGGGATTACAGTTGTGAGCCACTGCACCCAGCTGATCCTACATTTTCAAAATAGCTCCTTCTTGTCTTCAAATGATAGCCCTTTTAGTCTTAATACCTTTTGATTTTCTGGTTAATTTTAATCAGGCTTCCCACACCAACTATTTATATTGTCATTAATATCTCCTCATCTTCACCTCCACTTTGAAATTTATATGCTTTGTGAAATGTGTATTCAAATATGTACATAAATAAAGTCTAAGTTTTAGCTGGTCATTTTATTTTTACTCTCTCTCCCTCAACTACCCATCCTATCAAAAATATATCATACTTAAGCATAGTATGTATCTTTTCCTGAGTGTATATTACAACTCTTTAGTATTTTAATATACAGTACCTTAAAAATAGTATGTTTGTTTATTTTTTGGAGACAGGGTCTGGCTCTGTCACTTAGGCTGGAGTGCAGTGGTGCCATCTCGGGTCACTGCAACCTTTACCTTCCAGGCTCAAGTCATCCTCTCCCACCTCAGCCTCTGGAGTAGCTATGACTACAGGCTGCACCATGATGCCCGATTAATTTTTTTTGTACGTTTTCTAGAGACAGGGTTTTACCCTGTTGCCCTGGCTGGTCTTGAACTCGTGACCACCAGTGACCCACCAGCCTTGGCCTCCCAAAGTGCTGAGATTACAGATGTGAGCCATCGCGATGGGCCAAAATAGTATGTTTAAACAGTGTTTTCTTGTTATTCAATGAAACAAGTATGAAAACAAAACAAAACAAAAAAACCTTCTAAGATTCCTAGCAGTTAACAGTAAAATATTTGTAATTTTTTCAAGTATAATTTAAAAAAAGTATGTATTCATAGCAAGGGCACTAATGTGTAACACACACACACAAACCACCACCACTAATAACGAAAAACTCAAAAAAAGGGGTTTTATATAAATTTCTAAGTCAGTTGATAAGCAGCCTTATAAATAAATACATCTAACAAACATTAACAATAACATATGAAAGGTTGGGTGCAGTGGCTGATGCCTGTAAACCCAGCACTTTGGGAGGCCGAAGTGAGCAGATCACTTGAGGTCAGTAGTTCGAGACCAGCCTCGGCAGCATAGCAAAACCTCGTCTCTATTTAAAAAATAAATAAATAAAACTAAAAACTAGCCAGGAGAGGTGGCAGGTGCCTGTAATCCCAGGTACTCGGGAAGCTGAGGCAGAGGAATCATTTGAACCTAGGAGGTAGAGATTGCAGTGAGCTGAGATCGCACCATTGCACTCCAGCCTCTAGCAACACTCTGTCTCAAACAAACAAACAACAAACAACAACAACAAAAGTAGCATGTGAAAGAGGTGTTCCCTTCTGAAGTACTAGAAAAATCTCCAAAAATTTTTTTTTAAGTTATAGAAAGCTTCCACATGATACAGAAGGCTGTGGTACTTTTCAGTAGTTACTATTTGAACAAAACTATATAAAAACTGTTGAAGATGAAAAATATGTTGTATTTTGCAAGTAAAAACCATTTAAATTAGATATCCTTTAAATATCAAAAAAATGTTAAGAGGATCAAAATCTTCAAAGGTTAGAAAAAACTGTGATTTTTTTCAAATGCATCATCCTTTAAAATAATTTATTCTATAACCCAGTGTTTTAATTTCATAAATAATGGTGGTTGGTAAAAATTTAGCAAAAAATACGGAGGAAAACATAAAATAATGTGCCTTAAGTGTGAAGAATGCTAAAATCACTCAAAGTTATGAGTAGTTTTTTTCTCAAGTTATACGTATCACCTACCTCATGGGCAACAAATGATATATGATAGTGTGTGTATATGTTGTAGAATTTGTACACATAAAATTACATATCTAGGCTGGGGTGGCTCAAGCCTGTAATTCCAGCACTTTGGGAGGCCGAGACGGGCGGATCACGAGGTCAGGAGATCGAGACCATCCTGGCTAACATGGTGAAACCCCGTCTCTACTAAAAATACAAAAAACTAGTTGGGCGAGGTGGCGGGCACCTGTAGTCCCAGCTACTCGGGAGGCTGAGGCAGGAGAATGGTGTAAACCCAGGAGGCGGAGCTTGCAGCGAGCTGAGATCTGGCCACTGCACTCCAGCTTGGGCGACAGAGCGAGACTCTGTCTCAAAAAAAAAAAAAAAAAAAATTATACATCTATATTTAGTTATGGCTAGCTAGCCAGATATGTAATCTAAGTAGAGAAAATAAATAAAGTATTTAAATTAAAATAGTCCATTTCATGGTCTGTGATAGGAGGAAAAATTTTACTTTTTTTTTTAAGATAGAGTCTCACTCTATTGCCCAGGCTGGAGTGCAGCAATGCAATCTCCGCTCAGTGCAACCTCTGCCTCTCGGATTCAAGCAATTCTCATGCCCCAGACTCCCGAGTAGCTGGGATTATAGGCATGCACCACCATGCCCAGCTAATTTTTGTATTTTTAGTAGAGACAGGGTTTCACCATGTTGGCCAGGCTGATCTCGAACTCCAGACTTCAGGTGATTCACCTGCCTCGCCTTGGCCTCCCAAAGTGTTGAGATTACAGGTGTGAGCCACCATGCCCGGCCAAAATTTTACATTTTTGTAAGAGGCTCTTGAGATCATAAACAAAAGGCATCATAGTATAGAACAGGAAGAGTAAGAGATGACAAATACAAGGAAGATAGGATTTAGGTGAAACTAGAACATGAAAAAAACAATAGCTTTGTATCTAATAACAATAAGAAAAATAATCTCTAAGGTGTCTTTGAACGACGAGAAGCAGAACAAAAAGTGAAGTCAAATTTTCCAAATTTCTTAGTCCCAATTATATACATTAAAATGGCTCCAAAATTATATAAGAAAATATTTATCTTACTAAATATGGATCTTACTAATTATGGATAGGTAATGTCTTTCATTGGGTTTAACTTTTCACATTCTCTGCTTTATTTTTCAGGGAAAACAGTGTTCTCACGATTACCACAGACTGATGATAACCATTGACTCTAAGACAAAGAACGAGGTATTAATTAGTTTTCATTCCTGTTTCTCCTGCTGCTTCTCTGTAAGTTGCTCTAAAAGACACTTATATGAAATAATTTATAAATAGGAATTTTAAAAATGTATTTTATTTGGTAAAAAAGATCAACACTCATGAGGCTTCCAAGAAGAAACCAGATTGCAGGTTCAGTTCTGTACAAAAATTACTGGGTACAAAGACACATAATCCTATTCATAAATAGCAGCCACTGTAACAGTTGTTTCATTTTCTCTTTCTCTCCAAGACTAATTAGCATTATACACAGAACATTCCTTGTTACAAATGTCTTATTTCAGCTTTGTAACTATAGTATCTTTTGATTACCCTAAACTCCCATCTGCTTTTTCAGTAATACAGAAGCCAAACACTCTTTGCAACACTTCTGACCAACTAATTAAAAAAAAAAAAAAATTTAACAAAATAGAAACAACTATCACAAACTGATGCCACACTTACATTATCCTCACTTTGTGAATCATCATCACTTTAAAGAAAGCCTGCAAACTGTAAAAGAAAAGAGTACTTTTTACCTTTTTTACATACTTACTGCTGAAAGGCTGCCATTGTATTCTCCAAATTTTCTCCAGCACCTGTGAAAATTTGAACTTTACTTATTTTGAACATTTTAATTTTCCTGAAGTTATTTTTAATAAGATACACCTAATGAATCCTGACTTTTTTTTCTTTTTTTTTGAGACAGAGTCTCGCTCTGTCACCCAGACTGGATGCAGCGGCACCATCTCAGCTCACTGCAAGCTCCGCCTCCCAGGTTCACGCCATTCTCCTGCCTCAGCCTCCCAAACAGCTGGGACTACAGGCGCCCACCACCACGCCAGGCTAATTTTTTTTGTATTTTTAGTGAAGACGGGGTTTCACCGTGTTAGCCAGGATGGTCTCAATCTCCTGACCTCGTGATCCGCCCGTCTCGGCCTCCCAAAGTGTACAAGTGTTTTAAAGAGTGTAATGGTACAGGTTCAGTATTCCTTATCCAAAATGCTTGGACCCGGAAGTGTTTTGGATTTCTGACTTCTTTAGATTTTGGAATATTTGCATACATATAAAATGAGAGATTTTGGGGATAGGACCCAAGTCTAAACAAAATTTATTTAGTTTTCATATACTCCTCATACAGATAGCTTGAAAGTAATTTTACACAATATTTTAAATAATTTTATGCATGAAACAGTTTGTGTACACTGAACCATCAGAAAGCAAAGGAGCCACTCTCTTAGTCATTCATGAGCACAATCTGTGGTTGTTTGGCATCACCATCATTCTTGACTGAATTTATAGGCTACCAATAAGCATTTTCTTACACTTACTCATACATAAATACGTAACAGTAAAAAATATGAAATACCACTAATGCAATGAAAAAATAATATGTTCAGGGTAACTAAGTAACATAGTAGCATCATCAGAATACCTATATCAGTTGTTAAAAACAGCAACAAAAAAGGCAGGTGTTCAGTCTCCACCTGTCTCATTGTTTTGTTTTGTTTTTTTCTGGAGACAGATCATCACTCTGTTGCTCAGGCTGAAGTGCAGTGGCATGATCTGGGCTCACTGCAACCTCCACCTCAAAGGTTCAAGTGATTCTTGTGCCCTAGCATCCTAAGTAGCTGGGATTACAAGTGTGCACCACCACACCTGGCTAATTTTTATACTTTTAGTAGAGATGGGGTTTTGCCATGATGGCCAGGCTGGTCTTGAACTCCTGGCCTCAAGTGATCCGCCCACCTCGGCCTCCTAAAGTGCTGGGATTATGGGTGTGAGCCACTGCATCCAGTCTCACTGTGTTTTGATTAAAAAATTACCATACACTGTATTTTTTTTTCAAGTGAGAAGAAACATCAGAAGCAGCTGAAGGACCAGGAAGTGGGTCCTCTAGGGGTGAGGGGGCATTCTGCTAGATGGCTTTTTAAAATGTTTTCTCCAGAGTCATGTGCCTTACTAACAAGTTTTTGTCTTAAAAGTCTCTCTTTGATTTTATAAACAAACAGGATTTCTTGTCCTGTTATGAATGCACCCTGCTCTAGCCCTTCAATAAGCTCATCATGTATTTTCATCACGTTGTCTATGGGCACTTTTTCTGCCATGTTATCATCATCTTCATTGTTATAATGTCTATTATCATAATAACCTTGATTCAGAACCATTTCGGCTATTTCATCATTGGTCAATTAATGAACAACTAGAACCTCATGATCAATGTTAAAAACTTCTTTGATATCCACTTCTTTCTGTTTACTGACAAATTCTGAAGGCAATTTTTTGTATATGTAAAGAGGTCAGACATCATTTTTTTCTCACTTTATCGACATATGGAATCCTTAAAAGTCACCAACTTGTTCATTATCATCACTAAACATAGTCAAAGGCCAGAGTTGTGCCAGGCATGCACAAATTTGTCTTTATTCACTGATTTCCAAGCACTGGCAACAGTATACAAGACATTCTTCATGCTAAACTCCTTTTGAAAACTTTCTGGCAGGACATGGTGGCTCATGCCTATAATCCTAGCACTTTGGGAAGCTGAGGTAGAAAGATCGCTTGAGCCCAGGAGTTTGAGACCAGCCCGGGCAACACAGCAAAAATAATTTTAAATAATTTTATGCATGAAACAAAGTTTGTGTTCCCTGAACCATCAGAAAGCAAAGGAGTCACTATGTTAGTCATCCATGGGGACAATTTGCAGTTGTCTTAATTTTAAATAAAAAAACTTAAAAAAGAAAAAAAAAATTCACACTCACACCTCTGTTCATTACTGCTAGCACAAGAAAATGTGTTTTTTTTGTTTTTTTTGTTTTTTTTGTTTTTTTGAGACAGAGTCTCGCTCTGCCGCCCAGGCTGGAGTGCAGTGGCGGGATCTCAGCTCACTGCAAGCTCCGCCTCCTGGGTTTACGCCATTCTCCTGCCTCAGCCTCCCGAGTAGCTGGGACTACAGGCGCCCGCCACCTCGCCCAGCTAGTTTTTTGTATTTTTTAGTAGAGACGGGGTTTCACCGTGTTAGCCAGGATGGTCTCGATCTCCTGACCTCGTGATCCGCCCGTCTCGGCCTCCCAAAGTGCTGGGATTACAGGCTTGAGCCACCGCGCCCAGCCAAGAAAATGTTTTTATATTTACTCTCATTGATCCAAGCATAGCCTGGTCACATGGAATTAATAAAGTCATGTTTAGGGGAAAGTACATGGCATAAACATTATATTTGATGAGAAAGACAGCTGGTGGATTAGCAGAACAGTTGTCAAGGAGTAACAAAATCTTGCAGTTGTCATCCAGTCCAACTTCCCAGCAGTGAGCATGAGCCGCTGGTACAAAATGTTTGTGAAACCAATCAGAAAAGATGTCCCTGGTGATCCGTGCATGCCTTTTTGGTAGCATAACGGACTGGTAAGAAATTCACTCCTTGAAGACAGTGAGGAAGGAAGCTTTTGCCTACCACAGCAAGTTTACACTTATGCATTCCTGCTGCATCAGCATATCCTAACACAGTTATTCTGTCATTGGCATCCTTAATTTGCATCTCATCAGCAACAGTCAGTGTCTTTCTGGAGCAATAATCCAAAAGAGTGTTGTTTCATCAGGATTATAGACTTGTTCTTGTGTCAGATTTTCAACAGCAATGACCCTGGCAAACTTGTCAATAAATTTCTTTGCTGCTTCATGACCAGCAGATGCTAATCACCATTAGTCTTTAAAAATGTAATGCCATGTCTTCCCTTAAATTTCTGCAACTGGGCCGGGCATGGTGGCTCACACCTGTAATCCCAGCACTTTGGCAGACTAAGGCAGGCGGATCACCTGAGGTTGGGAGTTCAAGACCAGCCTGACGAACATGGAGAAACCCCGTCTCTACTAAAAATACAAAATTAGCCGGGCATCGTGGCGCATGCCTGTAATCCCAGCTACTCGGGAGGCTAAGGCAGGAGAATTGCTTGAACCCGGGAGGTGGAGGTTGCAGTGAGCCAAGATCGTGCCATTGCACTCCAGCCTGGGCAACAAGAGTGAAATTCCGTCTAAAAAAAAAAATTCTGCAACTGGCCTGTTCAATATTCATGGTTCCCGTCATTTTAACTTCATCGCTTGAGATCTTCATTTTAGCTTTATGCAGTGTTTTTCTATTTTTAATTAACTTCTGTTCATCACTTCCACTTTATATATACTACTTCTGATATATATAAAACTTCAACAGTTTATCCTTCTTTTTCTTCAGGTCATATATAGTGGTCATTCTAATACCATATTCCTCTGTAAGGTATTTCATACTTACACCACTGTTCAGTTTCTATAACACCTTGACTTTCCGTGCTATAGATAAACATAAATGTTACTTCTTTTTCTTATCACTATGACCCATAGGGGTATCTGTGGGCCTTTTTGATATTTTCAACGTCTTTATACCAAAGAGCAGAGAATAATTAAGCAAGCAAGCAAGCAAACAAACAAACAAAAACACACACTGAACAATGCATATAGGTCTTCGCACCATGTAGGGCATCGTGGGGAATCTGCTGTTGGTGTGACCAGCAGAACATGTGCCATTTTATTACCCTTTGTGGGCATGCTTGCATAAGGAAATCTGGGCATACTCAGAAAAGATATATTGTAACTGAAGGGAGCTGGAAGGGTCTTTTTTTCCTTGGGGATGCTGAATAAGTTGTGTGTTACTTCGTTTTGTTTTGACTGCAACCTGTCACATGAGGTCAGGTGTGGAATTCGTTATATATATATTTTTCTTTTTTTTTTTTTTTTTTTTTTTTGACGGGGTTTTTTTTTTGTCGCCCCGGGTGGGGGGGGGGGGGGCCAAACCGGCCCCCCCCCACCCCCCCCCCCCGGGGTTAGGGGC